>NW_026516521.1:0-26686 GCF_025602895.1 Polychytrium aggregatum | reverse complement strand
GGACAAGATCGCCACCCGAGGTGCTGGTCCGGTCGCCGTCGGGGTCCTCAGGGCCATGTTCGACCGCACTCTTGTCCGCGTCGCCAGCAAGGGCCGCACGTCGCAGCCTGTGTGGCTGCAGAAGGGTCTCATCCAAGGCTCGGTCCTGAGTCCCCTTCTGTTCAGTGCCCACATTGACGACCTGCCTGGACTGCTCCGAGCCGAGGACGGACTTGTGCTTGCCTCGAGTCGCCACCACCGTCTCCGGGTCAACTCGCTCTGGTTTGCCGATGACGGTGTCCTCATCTGTCCGGCTGGCCGCACCCAGGCCATGCTGGATATCTGCGAACGCCACAGCATCGACAACCGGTACCGCTTCTCGCCTCCCAAGTGCGAGGTGCTGTACTCGGCCTGCAACGTCGACCAGCTCCATCCCGCCAAGCTGTACGGCACCGAGCTGCCCAAGGTCCTCCAGTTCCGCTACCTCGGTGTCATGGTCGACATTGACGGATTCCGCCCGGACCTCCAGTTCGACAAGCTCCTCCGCAAGGTCCACATGGTCACCGACACCGTGGTTGGACTCGGCATCACCCTCGGCAAGGTCTCGGCCAAGACCATCACCCAGGTCTACAAGACCTTTGTGCGGCCGACCCTCGAATACGGGATGGCCATGGACATCCCCGACCCAGCTCTGCGCGACCGCCTCGACGACGCCCAGATGACGGCCCTCCGCACCATGTTCCGCGTCGGCCCCGGCACTCCCGTCGGTGCCATGCACCTCAACTGCGGCCTTCCCAAGATGTCGGTCCGTGTCAAGATGCTGGCCCTGCAGAACTGGGCCCGCTGGGACGACCAAGTCTCTGACGGCGACAAGATGCTGTCGATGATCCTGCGCAACAAGATCATTGCGCCCTACCACCCCGACCAGTTCCTCGGCCAAGGAGTCCGAGCCGATCCGCACTGGGCCATGGTGGTCCGCCGACAAGAGGCCGACCACTCCCTCACGGCCACGGAGATCTACCGAGGCAAGACCCGACACCAGCCGCCGCCGCCCGGACCGCCCCGACCCCAGCCCGTCCCGATCAAGACCCTCATCTTCGAGGACCACATGAAGAACGGCTTCGACCGCTCCAAGCAGCTCACCGCCGCCTGCACCCCGTCGACCAAGATGTCGGGACTCTGGGAGGCTCGCGGGTACCAAGGATCCATGATCATGCTCATGTTCATGGTCCGATGGCGACTCGGTGCTCTCCCAGGCCACTTCAGATTTGGCTACCGCAAGTGCAAGAACCTGGCTCGACACGGATCCGGGATCGACTTGACCAGGACCCACGCACAGCAGTGTGTGGATCCGCATCAAGTCCTGGTCCGCAAGGTCGCAGCCCTCAAGACGGCCCACCCGACTTGGGTGGAAAGTGGTATAGCCGGAGTGGGACCAGTGGACAAGCTGCTGGACCTGCTCAGTTTCGATCGCACTCCCCCTCGCAGTCGCACCCCTCCCGCACTTGGATCACTTGCTGCTCATGTACCCGCTCCCCGCACTGCCTTCCGAGCATTCGCACTTGGTGCACACCCAGCACCACCACCCACTCCCACACCCAGTGTAGTCCCACCCTTGCAGTCTCTCCCTGCACCCTCATCACAGCGTAGTATAGTGTCAGCACTTGTCATTCCTCCACCCCGACCCCCCCTCGATCCTGCTGTTCCCTTGTGGGAACTGCTCGAAAATGTGTTCACCCGCTTGGTCTCAGACCTTGTGGGCAGCTGAGGCAGCACTAGGCTGCAACAGGAGTAAATAGGCTTGCCTGTGTACTCAACGTGCCGGGGTACCAACCTGTTGGACCTGATGGCTTGTCTTCTTGAATAAAGTTGACTATAGTAACAAAAAAAAAAAAATTGAATACAATGCGCATCAAGAACCTTGTCGGCGGCGACGAGGTCGGCTTTCGCGACGTCTACCAGGGTCATAGTTCAAAGGAACTCAGGATCAAGTTCATGATCATGTGCAACCCTGAAGACATCGACCTGGCCCACTTGACCAAGTACGATGCAGTGTATCGACGAGTCGTATTCAATCCCTATCGCTCAAAGTTTGCCATGAACCAGGATCAATATCGCGCTTATCAGCAGAAATATCCTGGAGCACCTGTGTTTATGAAGGACGAGACTCTGGGAAGTATTATGGAGCGACAGGAGTACAAAAATGCGATGCACTGTCTCATGTGCCAATGGTACCCCAAGTACAGCAGCGGCGGCTCGTTGCTGAGGACAAGGCCGCCGATCATGAACGAGAAGGCGATCCAAGATATGGGTCCCAGCACTGATAGTGTGGCCGAGTTCATTGAGTCAACCTTCATTCTCCACCAACCTCAATCTGAAGGCTACGACCATAAGGACTTCATCATCATGCTTCCTGCACTCTCCATGGAATTCTATCAGTGGTTCAGGGACAATGGAAAGGACGCTACCAACACCGACGAGATTGCCAGGACAATCACTTCCAAGCACGCTGCTCGACCGGGCCATAACCTCACTGAACACCAATTGAAGTTGGTGATTGGTCCGATTTTGAGCAGCCACAAGAAGCTACTCCCTCACTTTATTGAGAAGACCAGTCCCGGGGGAACCAGGTCCTTCAAAGGGCTTGAACGAGTTGTGGGCAGTGGACACCAGGATACTACGGAAACTACCGAGGCTGTTGGGGCAGCTGATTAGTGCTGCTGATGTAGAACAGTATCATTCCTTTCTTCTCGACGGTTTGTTGTATATTCGAGACACTATTGAGGTTGTTTGTTTTCATGAGTCGAGGTTTCAAGTGTAGATCCAGTTGTCAGACTTGGGTTTCCGACTAACTCTGTAGCCGGGTCTGAGTCTCCAGTTGTTGATCCGTTCTTTGAGTCTGATATTCACTATTCAACTTATTCAGTACGTTTCTTCAGTACCCTCTTGTTTGACCATTCTACTCTTGCGATTATGGCTGGACTTTTCTTTCTGTTGTCGATGTATTGGTTCAATAAAAACACACTGTCGGGGAGGCTCCAAGCCTTGGCCGATGGTACAAAATCAATCATGTCCACCCCACTGCCACATCTTGGCAACAGTATCACAGCAGGCTTAGCATGAGTTGGTTAGGCTTAGAGGGTTTAGGCTCAGGGTGCAGCACTTGTCCACTCTCCCTCTACATGCTCTGCCTGTTGGCCTTTGGTTTGAGTGGGAGTGTGTCTTGACTACTCGCTGAGTACCCTCCGCTCTTCCATCACTGATATCACTACATAACTGCAATAACACCAATGCTGACCCTTGATTGATATGTGTGACTCTCTTGCCATCGCCACATACTGCCACCATCACTGTCCTTCCCTGCATGTGTTCAGTGAATGATGTCGCGATGCCTGGTACCATGTCCAAGTCCGAGTTCATAGTGCTCAACGGCGTCTGATGCCTTCCAGAGTCCGATGCATGACGCAATCGGCCTTCGAGATAATGCCACCTTACCCTGCCATCATTGGTTGGGGTAGTGGTATGCCAGAGGATGGACACAATGGCATATCATACTGACTCTATGACTAGTCAACGCAAGGTGCTCTGAGGAGTAGTCTCGACCTTGGGATCGTGGGAACTCCATGCTTTGGGGCAGACAGTGCATCCACGATGACGCATGCATGACTGGTGCATTGGCAATCGACTTGTCATGAACGGTGGATGAACCAATGGTCTTCGCCAGGGTTGAGACTCGGCGATGGATCATGGCATCTCCATGCACTTGTCTCATGGATGATGAGTCTGATGGGGCATCCCACATGCCATTCCGACCTCACACTCCGATCATCGGGTTCGTATCTCCCCCAAACCGACTCAGATTGGGGTATCCGAGGGCGTATCTGCCGTGGGAAAGCTGCGTCTGGGGTGTCATGGGATGTGAATTGCATCATCCATGCATCGTGGATGCGTAAGGTTTGGCCATGGATGGGGAGGGTATTGGTCATCGTCGATGCTGATTCGTGCGATATCGGTGCGCAGACTGTGACGTTGATCACGATGGTCGATCACGATGGCAGATAAGTCTGGTTGGGGCGATTCCCACGATCGTTGACGCTGGCGGCGATGCAGACTGGGAAACGATAAATAGGGCAGCGAGGAAGACCAGCTTGACTGACATCGCCAATGCGAGTTTCGGATCGCCAACGCGGGATCGGATCGTGAAACACAGGTTCATCGCACATCGAGTTCTCTGCTCCTGCCGCACCTATCCTGCTCCTGCTGCACCTGTCCTGCTCTTGCTGCACCTGTCCTGCTCTTGCTGCACCTGTCCTGCTCTTGCTGCACCTGTCCTGCTCCTGCTGCACCTGTATTGCTCTTGCTGCACCGTGTGGCCTGCACCACACTGCTTTCACCTCTGTGTTTGTTCCAGCTCTGCCCCTCCAGTTCCCCGCCCTCGCTCCCACACTCCCTGTCCCCTTCCCCACTGCTGAGCGATGTCCAAGGACAGACCCCAGCAGTCCCTTCTCCCGGCCTCGACCATCGCTGTCGGCAGCTTGATCTTCAAGCGCAAGGAGCGACCCGTGGCCACCCCTTCCTCCCCCGCCAAGCGTCGCCTGTCCTTGCCCGACGCAATGACCATGCTCCCCAGGCCGGAGCATGACGAGCGTCTCCCCGAGTCCGAGTTCCCGTCCGTGTCCGTGCCCGAGTCCAGGCTCCCGGCCCCGCCCGAGTTCAGGTTCCCGGCCGAACCCGACTTTTCGTTCCCGCCCTTGGACCGCGCTGCCGCCCGTGCCGCCGTCGACATTGATGAACTGGAGGACATCAATGTCGAAGAAGACCTCAGCCCGGACCAAGAGCCTGACGCTGAGCCCTCGTCCTCCTGTGCCGACCAAGACCACCCTGCCGAGTCCCTGGCTCCCGTGTCCTCCTCCGCCGCTCCCCACCAAGACCACTGTGCCATGGACATTGTTGTCCAGCCCAGTGCCGACGTCGTCTCGGTTCCTTGGCGCGACGAGTTCTGGCGCAAGTGGCACGCCTCGTCCGACGTCGATGATCAGAAGGCTGCAACCCAGATCATCGACGTCACCAAGATGAACAACCAGCTGTGGATGGCCGTGACCGCCAAGCTGCAGTGCACTGTCCTGTGCCGCAAGTGCAAGCTCGCCTCGGCCGATCCCTGGATCGTCGTCAAGCACGGCAAGGACGAGCTCCAGCTCAAGTGTCCCCAGGCCCTCGAGGACGGACCCTGCCCCGGCCAGATGTCGGCCTTCCAGTTCTGGGCCCACATGAGCCGCACCACCAAGGAGTCCCGCAAGCTGTTTGTGGATGCGTTCTCGGACAAGTTCAAGGAGAACTTCCACACCAAGTGCGGCCTCAAGACCATGGACAAGCAGCGCGCCGTCCCCCGTGGTGCCTCTGA
This sequence comes from Polychytrium aggregatum, assembly GCF_025602895.1. Lineage (NCBI taxonomy): Eukaryota > Fungi > Chytridiomycota > Chytridiomycetes > Polychytriales > Polychytrium > Polychytrium aggregatum. The sequence goes on along the minus strand of NW_026516521.1, from coordinate 21,306 downwards.
AGGCGCCCCTCGAGCAGCCCCTGCTTCCACTGCTGACCCCGTCGATCCAGCTCGTCGAGCTGTTGATGCTGTTGGCACTGCGTCCCCTGTCCCCAAGGCCAGGCCCGTCCTTCCGCCCCGACCCGTCGTCAAGGCCAAGACCCCTCCTCCGTCCCAGGCTCCCGTCCCTGCGATGAAACCCGAGGAGGCCCTCGCTATCCTCAAGCGAGAGGCTGACCGGGTGCAGTCCATCCTGTTCGAGGCACTCGTGGCCGACAACATGGATGCTGCCACCAAGGCCATGGTCCAGAAGATCGCCAAGTCCAATGTGGCAATCAGCCGTGCCACGGAGCAGCTCCGCAAGTCTGTTGCCAACAAGACTGCCACCCCCAAGACCCAGTCCCCCGGTTCCAAGACCCAGTCCTCCGGCTCCCTCCCTGGCTCTGCCCCTGTTTCCGCCCCGTCTCCCTCGTACAAGGGCTCTCTTGAAGAACGTTCGGGAGGCCGAGAGCCGTGTCGGCCGCATGTCCGAGGCCAGCCAGCTCGACGAATGGAAGAGGATGCTGACCACCGGCCGAATGCCAGGCTCCTCCAAGCCGATCCAGCCCAACCAGCACCGCCAGCCAGTCCTTGTCCCCGGGACGGTCGCCAACTCTGAGCTCCGGAACGACAAGTTCAGGGAGGCCGTCACCAACATGGACTGGCTGTACGTCGAGGGCATCCGCTGTGGCGACCTCGGCAGTGTCCGCCGCAACCTCAAGCGATGCGGCATCGACACCAGGGAGTTGGCCGAGATCAACTTCCCTGAGGCCACGGTCATGGAGGTCCTTGTCCGCGACAAATCCAACAAGGCCGACCTTGGTGCCCGTCTGGAGTCGCTGTCGTCCACACATGGCAGGGTCAGGGTCGTACCGGCCTACGACGTCATCCATGGTCTCAAGCACCATGGACTGGCCCTGTCCCGATCCGATGCCATCAAGAACTTTATGGCAAAGTCCCTCCGCCAGGCAGCCAAGGCCAAGACCGCCCCTGTCCGCCGCTGCATCCAGATGCGCATCCCCGAGGAGTACCGCGACGAGTACGACTCGCTCCTCAAGAAGGCCCTATCCGGCAAGGAGGTCAAGCGGGCGGACATCACCGCCGTCCCCAAGGTCCCTGGTTCTGCCGCTGCCGCTGCCTCGTCGTCTGCCTCTGCCGCTGCCGCTACCGCTGCCCCTGCCGTTGTCGTTGCTGTCGCTGCTGCTGCTGCCCCCGCCGCTGGTGCCTCGTCAAAGCCCAGCAAGCCTCACCCCGCCTACAGAGTCCCGCTGTCCGTCATGGACACTGACTCTGAAGGAGAGGGCCCCCGGGCCAGCAGCAGCGCTGCACGACTCCAATGAATCCACACCCCTCGCAGGGAGGCGGCAGGGCCCAGACATCCCTGACCGTCGCTTCCTTCAATGTCTGTGGCATCAACGTCAACGACGTTGAACTCAAGAACCTCATCGACACCAACGACATCGACTTTGTCGGTGTCCAAGAAACCCTCGCCGACCTCGAACCCCGCAGCCCTCTCTGTGGCTATGCCGTCAAGGTCCCTGGTCCCCGTTGCCGCGCCGGTAGAGGCATCGCCATCCTCTACAACCCGGCCAGGATCGACCCGCACGACTTCACCAACATTGAAGTCAGCGACAAGGGCGACGCCATGTGGGTGACATACAAACACGTCATCCACATCGGCAACTTCTACCTGTCCCCGAGCCTCAAGCTGGACGACTACCGCGAGGCCCTCCAGTCGATCCACACCAAGGCCGCCCTCCCCGACGCCCAGGTCATTGTGGTGGGTGACTTCAATGCCCACCTCAGTGCCCTGAGCGGACTGCCCACGCCGCTCCGTGGCAGGGAGAAGATCCTCGAGGACACTGTCTCCCGCGCCGGTCTCCGCGTTGTGCCTCCAGCTGTGATCCCGACCCACACCCGGCAGCGGGGTCCCAGCTGGACAACGATCGACTACATCTTTGTGTCGCATCGCCAGGCCAACAACGACCCGCTGCTGCAGGTCGACACTGCCGGTGCCTTCCGTGGCCAGTCCGACCACTTCCCCATCTGGGCGACTCTGCGGGTACAGCCAAAGTACTACCCAAAGGTCGACCAATGGCAGTGGAAGATCGCCCAGCTCGAGGATCCCTGCCGTCCGCGCCCAGTACCTCTTGGCGCTGCTGGACGAGCGCGAACGCGGTCTGCAGCGCATACAGGCTGCACTCCGGCCAATCTCAAGGGGATCGGTCATTCCGATCTCGGAGAGTGCGGCCCAGGACTGCATCGACCGCGCCTGGTCCATCATGATCGCCCTGATCACCACCGCTGCCGACTCCACCATCGGCAAGGCTTCCATCAAGACCGTCTGGAAGGACCCGGCCCTGATCCCCGAGATGCGGCAGCTTCGCGAGAGGCGCCGCGATCTCATCTACCAGCTCAAGTTGCCCGGGCTCTCCCTCCGCGTCGCCGAGGACAAGCGCGCCGAACTCCGCGCTGTCCGCAAACAAGAAAAGAACCTCATCGTCCAGTCCCGCCGAGCAGCCGAGACCCTGGCCATGAACAAGCTGCACTCCCTCAACGCTTCCGAGGTCGCCAAGTCCCTGGCCGCCATGAAGAAGCGCAAGGAGCTCGACGACGCCTTCCACTTTGACAACTCGGACGAGGCCCTCGAGCGACTTGTGGTCCACTACGGCAAGGTCTCCTCGCACTCCCAGGACACCCCCGGTGCCGCCTTTGACCGGACCGTCGGCCCAAGACCCCTGGACACTGTTCCGCGCCTGCTCCCCGAGGACCGCTCCATTCCCCGATTGTCGTCGGACGAGGTGGCCGATGCCATCGTCAAGTCCCCCAAGCGCAAGTCTTCCGGCCCGGACAAGATCAAGGCCGAGATGCTGCACCCTGTCGCTCCCGTGGTCGCTCCCTGGCTCCGGGCCATCCTGCTGGCCGCCCTCAAGGCCTCCGTCGTCCCGACCGAGTGGAACACTGTCCTGATCCACCCGGTCTACAAGAACAAGGGTTCGATCCTCGATCCGGCCATGTACCGGCCCATCGGGTTGACCCAGGTCCTCCGCAAGATCGCCGAGCGAGTCCTGCTGCCGTTCCTCACCCGCGAGATCGGCATCATGGACATTGCCCAGGGAGGCTTCCGCCCGGACCGAGGCACCCTCGACCAGGTGTACTCGCTCGACGCTCTTGTCCGCATGAACAAGATCCGCGACGACGAGTACAGCCTGGTCTTCCTCGACATCAAGGCCGCCTACGACACTGTCTGGCGGGAGCGCCTCTGGGACAAGATCGCCACCCGAGGTGCTGGTCCGGTCGCCGTCGGGGTCCTCAGGGCCATGTTCGACCGCACTCTTGTCCGCGTCGCCAGCAAGGGCCGCACGTCGCAGCCTGTGTGGCTGCAGAAGGGTCTCATCCAAGGCTCGGTCCTGAGTCCCCTTCTGTTCAGTGCCCACATTGACGACCTGCCTGGACTGCTCCGAGCCGAGGACGGACTTGTGCTTGCCTCGAGTCGCCACCACCGTCTCCGGGTCAACTCGCTCTGGTTTGCCGATGACGGTGTCCTCATCTGTCCGGCTGGCCGCACCCAGGCCATGCTGGATATCTGCTGAACGCCACAGCATCGACAACCGGCTACCGCTTCTCGCCTCCCAAGTGCGAGGTGCTGTACTCGGCCTGCAACGTCGACCAGCTCCATCCCGCCAAGCTGTACGGCACCGAGCTGCCCAAGGTCCTCCAGTTCCGCTACCTCGGTGTCATGGTCGACATTGACGGATTCCGCCCGGACCTCCAGTTCGACAAGCTCCTCCGCAAGGTCCACATGGTCACCGACACCGTGGTTGGACTTGGCATCACCCTCGGCAAGGTCTCGGCCAAGACCATCACCCAGGTCTACAAGACCTTTGTGCGGCCGACCCTCGAATACGGGATGGCCATGGACATCCCGGACCCAGCTCTGCGCGACCGCCTCGACGACGCCCAGATGACGGCCCTCCGCACCATGTTCCGCGTCGGCCCCGGCACTCCCGTCGGTGCCATGCACCTCAACTGCGGCCTTCCCAAGATGTCCGTCCGTGTCAAGATGCTGGCCCTGCAGAACTGGGCCCGCTGGGACGACCAAGTCTCTGACGGCGACAAGATGCTGTCGATGATCCTGCGCAACAAGATCATTGCGCCCTACCACCCCGACCAGTTCCTCGGCCAAGGAGTCCGAGCCGATCCGCACTGGGCCATGGTGGTCCGCCGACAAGAGGCCGACCACTCCCTCACGGCCACGGAGATCTACCGAGGCAAGACCCGACACCAGCCGCCGCCGCCCGGACCGCCCCGACCCCAGCCCGTCCCGATCAAGACCCTCATCTTCGAGGACCACATGAAGAACGGCTTCGACCGCTCCAAGCAGCTCACCGCCGCCTGCACCCCGTCGACCAAGATGTCGGGACTCTGGGAGGCTCGCGGGTACCAAGGATCCATGATCATGCTCATGTTCATGGTCCGATGGCGACTCGGTGCTCTCCCAGGCCACTTCAGATTTCGGCTACCGCAAGTGCAAGAACCTGGCTCGACACGGATCCGGGATCGACTTGACCAGGACCCACGCACAGCAATGTGTGGATCCGCATCAAGTCCTGGTCCGCAAGGTCGCAGCCCTCAAGACGGCCCACCCGACTTGGGTGGAAAGTGGTATAGCCGGAGTGGGACCAGTGGACAAGCTGCTGGACCTGCTCAGTTTCGATCGCACTCCCCCTCGCAGTCGCACCCCTCCCGCACTTGGATCGCTTGCTGCTCATGTACCCGCTCCCCGCACTGCCTTCCGAGCATTCGCACTTGGTGCACACCCAGTACCAGCACCCACTCCCACAACCAGTGTAGTCCCACCCTTGCAGTCTCTCCCTGCACCCTCATCACAGCGTAGTATAGTGTCCAGCACTTGTCACTCCACCACCCCGACCTCCCGTCGATCCTGCTATTCCCTTGTGGGAACTGCTTGAAAATGTGTTCACCCGCTTGGTCTCAGACCTTGTGGGCAGCTGAGGCAGCACTAGGCTGCAACAGGAGTAAATAGGCTTGCCTGTGTACTCAACGTGCCGGGGTACCAACCTGTTGGACCTGATGGCTTGTCTTCTTAAATAAAGTTGACTATAGTAACAAAAAAAAAAAACTGTCTCCCGCGCCGGTCTCCGCGTTGTGCCTCCAGCTGTGATCCCGACCCACACCCGGCAGCGGGGTCCCAGCTGGACAACGATCGACTACATCTTTGTGTCGCATCGCCAGGCCAACAACGACCCGCTGCTGCAGGTCGACACTGCCGGTGCCTTCCGTGGCCAGTCCGACCACTTCCCCATCTGGGCGACTCTGCGGGTACAGCCAAAGTACTACCCAAAGGTCGACCAATGGCAGTGGAAGATCGCCCAGCTCGAGGATCCTGCCGTCCGCGCCCAGTACCTCTTGGCGCTGCTGGACGAGCGCGAACGCGGTCTGCAGCGCATCCAGGCTGCACTCCGGCCAATCTCAAGGGGATCGGTCATTCCGATCTCGGAGAGTGCGGCCCAGGACTGCATCGACCGCGCCTGGTCCATCATGATCGCCCTGATCACCACCGCTGCCGACTCCACCATCGGCAAGGCTTCCATCAAGACCGTCTGGAAGGACCCGGCCCTGATCCCCGAGATGCGGCAGCTTCGCGAGAGGCGCCGCGATCTCATCTACCAGCTCAAGTTGCCCGGGCTCTCCCTCCGCGTCGCCGAGGACAAGCGCGCCGAACTCCGCGCTGTCCGCAAACAAGAAAAGAACCTCATCGTCCAGTCCCGCCGAGCAGCCGAGACCCTGGCCATGAACAAGCTGCACTCCCTCAACGCTTCCGAGGTCGCCAAGTCCCTGGCCGCCATGAAGAAGCGCAAGGAGCTCGACGACGCCTTCCACTTTGACAACTCGGACGAGGCCCTCGAGCGACTTGTGGTCCACTACGGCAAGGTCTCCTCGCACTCCCAGGACACCCCCGGTGCCGCCTTTGACCGGACCGTCGGCCCAAGACCCCTGGACACTGTTCCGCGCCTGCTCCCCGAGGACCGCTCCATTCCCCGATTGTCGTCGGACGAGGTGGCCGATGCCATCGTCAAGTCCCCCAAGCGCAAGTCTTCCGGCCCGGACAAGATCAAGGCCGAGATGCTGCACCCTGTCGCTCCCGTGGTCGCTCCCTGGCTCCGGGCCATCCTGCTGGCCGCCCTCAAGGCCTCCGTCGTCCCGACCGAGTGGAACACTGTCCTGATCCACCCGGTCTACAAGAACAAGGGTTCGATCCTCGATCCGGCCATGTACCGGCCCATCGGGTTGACCCAGGTCCTCCGCAAGATCGCCGAGCGAGTCCTGCTGCCGTTCCTCACCCGCGAGATCGGCATCATGGACATTGCCCAGGGAGGCTTCCGCCCGGACCGAGGCACCCTCGACCAGGTGTACTCGCTCGACGCTCTTGTCCGCATGAACAAGATCCGCGACGACGAGTACAGCCTGGTCTTCCTCGACATCAAGGCCGCCTACGACACTGTCTGGCGGGAGCGCCTCTGGGACAAGATCGCCACCCGAGGTGCTGGTCCGGTCGCCGTCGGGGTCCTCAGGGCCATGTTCGACCGCACTCTTGTCCGCGTCGCCAGCAAGGGCCGCACGTCGCAGCCTGTGTGGCTGCAGAAGGGTCTCATCCAAGGCTCGGTCCTGAGTCCCCTTCTGTTCAGTGCCCACATTGACGACCTGCCTGGACTGCTCCGAGCCGAGGACGGACTTGTGCTTGCCTCGAGTCGCCACCACCGTCTCCGGGTCAACTCGCTCTGGTTTGCCGATGACGGTGTCCTCATCTGTCCGGCTGGCCGCACCCAGGCCATGCTGGATATCTGCGAACGCCACAGCATCGACAACCGGTACCGCTTCTCGCCTCCCAAGTGCGAGGTGCTGTACTCGGCCTGCAACGTCGACCAGCTCCATCCCGCCAAGCTGTACGGCACCGAGCTGCCCAAGGTCCTCCAGTTCCGCTACCTCGGTGTCATGGTCGACATTGACGGATTCCGCCCGGACCTCCAGTTCGACAAGCTCCTCCGCAAGGTCCACATGGTCACCGACACCGTGGTTGGACTCGGCATCACCCTCGGCAAGGTCTCGGCCAAGACCATCACCCAGGTCTACAAGACCTTTGTGCGGCCGACCCTCGAATACGGGATGGCCATGGACATCCCCGACCCAGCTCTGCGCGACCGCCTCGACGACGCCCAGATGACGGCCCTCCGCACCATGTTCCGCGTCGGCCCCGGCACTCCCGTCGGTGCCATGCACCTCAACTGCGGCCTTCCCAAGATGTCGGTCCGTGTCAAGATGCTGGCCCTGCAGAACTGGGCCCGCTGGGACGACCAAGTCTCTGACGGCGACAAGATGCTGTCGATGATCCTGCGCAACAAGATCATTGCGCCCTACCACCCCGACCAGTTCCTCGGCCAAGGAGTCCGAGCCGATCCGCACTGGGCCATGGTGGTCCGCCGACAAGAGGCCGACCACTCCCTCACGGCCACGGAGATCTACCGAGGCAAGACCCGACACCAGCCGCCGCCGCCCGGACCGCCCCGACCCCAGCCCGTCCCGATCAAGACCCTCATCTTCGAGGACCACATGAAGAACGGCTTCGACCGCTCCAAGCAGCTCACCGCCGCCTGCACCCCGTCGACCAAGATGTCGGGACTCTGGGAGGCTCGCGGGTACCAAGGATCCATGATCATGCTCATGTTCATGGTCCGATGGCGACTCGGTGCTCTCCCAGGCCACTTCAGATTTGGCTACCGCAAGTGCAAGAACCTGGCTCGACACGGATCCGGGATCGACTTGACCAGGACCCACGCACAGCAGTGTGTGGATCCGCATCAAGTCCTGGTCCGCAAGGTCGCAGCCCTCAAGACGGCCCACCCGACTTGGGTGGAAAGTGGTATAGCCGGAGTGGGACCAGTGGACAAGCTGCTGGACCTGCTCAGTTTCGATCGCACTCCCCCTCGCAGTCGCACCCCTCCCGCACTTGGATCACTTGCTGCTCATGTACCCGCTCCCCGCACTGCCTTCCGAGCATTCGCACTTGGTGCACACCCAGCACCACCACCCACTCCCACACCCAGTGTAGTCCCACCCTTGCAGTCTCTCCCTGCACCCTCATCACAGCGTAGTATAGTGTCAGCACTTGTCATTCCTCCACCCCGACCCCCCCTCGATCCTGCTGTTCCCTTGTGGGAACTGCTCGAAAATGTGTTCACCCGCTTGGTCTCAGACCTTGTGGGCAGCTGAGGCAGCACTAGGCTGCAACAGGAGTAAATAGGCTTGCCTGTGTACTCAACGTGCCGGGGTACCAACCTGTTGGACCTGATGGCTTGTCTTCTTGAATAAAGTTGACTATAGTAACAAAAAAAAAAAAAAAAAAAACCCTGTCGCTCCCGTGGTCGCTCCCTGGCTCCGGGCCATCCTGCTGGCCGCCCTCAAGGCCTCCGTCGTCCCGACCGAGTGGAACACTGTCCTGATCCACCCGGTCTACAAGAACAAGGGTTCGATCCTCGATCCGGCCATGTACCGGCCCATCGGGTTGACCCAGGTCCTCCGCAAGATCGCCGAGCGAGTCCTGCTGCCGTTCCTCACCCGCGAGATCGGCATCATGGACATTGCCCAGGGAGGCTTCCGCCCGGACCGAGGCACCCTCGACCAGGTGTACTCGCTCGACGCTCTTGTCCGCATGAACAAGATCTGCGACGACGAGTACAGCCTGGTCTTCCTCGACATCAAGGCCGCCTACGACACTGTCTGGCGGGAGCGCCTCTGGGACAAGATCGCCGCCCGAGGTGCTGGTCCGGTCGCCGTCGGGGTCCTCAGGGCCATGTTCGACCGCACTCTTGTCCGCGTCGCCAGCAAGGGCCGCACGTCACAGCCTGTGTGGCTGCAGAAGGGTCTCATCCAAGGCTCGGTCCTGAGTCCCCTTCTGTTCAGTGCCCACATTGACGACCTGCCTGGACTGCTCCGAGCCGAGGACGGACTTGTGCTTGCCTCCAGTCGCCACCACCGTCTCCGGGTCAACTCGCTCTGGTTTGCCGACGATGGTGTCCTCATCTGTCCGGCTGGCCGCACCCAGGCCATGCTGGACATCTGTGAGCGTCACAGTGTCGACAATCGCTACCGCTTCTCGCCTCCCAAGTGCGAGGTGCTGTACTCGGCCTGCAACGTCGACCAGCTCCATCCCGCCAAGCTGTACGGCACCGAGCTGCCCAAGGTCCTCCAGTTCCGCTACCTCGGTGTCATGGTCGACATTGACGGATTCCGCCCGGACCTCCAGTTCGACAAGCTCCTCCGCAAGGTCCACATGGTCACCGACACCGTGGTTGGACTTGGCATCACCCTCGGCAAGGTCTCGGCCAAGACCATCACCCAGGTCTACAAGACCTTTGTGCGGCCGACCCTCGAATACGGGATGGCCATGGACATCCCGGACCCGGCTCTGCGCGACCGCCTCGACGACGCCCAGATGACGGCCCTCCGCACCATGTTCCGCGTCGGCCCCGGCACTCCCGTCGGTGCCATGCACCTCAACTGCGGCCTCCCCAAGATGTCCGTCCGTGTCAAGATGCTGGCCCTGCAGAACTGGGCCCGCTGGGACGACCAAGTCTCTGACGGCGACAAGATGCTGTCGATGATCCTGCGCAACAAGATCATTGCGCCCTACCACCCCGACCAGTTCCTCGGCCAAGGAGTCCGAGCCGATCCGCACTGGGCCATGGTGGTCCGCCGACAAGAGGCCGACCACTCCCTCACGGCCACGGAGATCTACCGAGGCAAGACCCGACACCAGCCGCCGCCGCCCGGACCGCCCCGACCCCAGCCCGTCCCGATCAAGACCCTCATCTTCGAGGACCACATGAAGAACGGCTTCGACCGCTCCAAGCAGCTCACCGCCGCCTGCACCCCGTCGACCAAGATGTCGGGACTCTGGGAGGCTCGCGGGTACCAAGGATCCATGGTCATGCTCATGTTCATGGTCCGATGGCGACTCGGTGCTCTCCCAGGCCACTTCAGGTTCGGATACCGCAAGTGCAAGAACCTGGCTCGACACGGATCCGGGATCGACTTGACCAGGACCCACGCACAGCAATGTGTGGATCCGCATCAAGTCCTGGTCCGCAAGGTCGCAGCCCTCAAGACGGCCCACCCGACTTGGGTGGAAAGTGGTATAGCCGGAGTGGGACCAGTGGACAAGCTGCTGGACCTGCTCTCTTTCGATCGCACTCCCCCTCGCACTCGCACCCCTCCCGCACTTGGATCGCTTGCTGCTCATGTACCCGCTCCCCGCACTGCCTTCCGAGCATTCGCACTTGGTGCACACCCAGTACCAGCACCCACTCCCACAACCAGTGTAGTCCCACCCTTGCAGTCTCTCCCTGCACCCTCATCACAGCGTAGTATAGTGCCAGCACTTGTCACTCCACCACCCCGACCTCCCGTCGATCCTGCTATTCCCTTGTGGGAACTGCTTGAAAATGTGTTCACCCGCTTGGTCTCAGACCTTGTGGGCAGCTGAGGCAGCACTAGGCTGCAACAGGAGTAAATAGGCTTGCCTGTGTACTCAACGTGCCGGGGTACCAACCTGTTGGACCTGATGGCTTGTCTTCTTAAATAAAGTTGACTATAGTAACAAAAAAAAAAAAAAAAGGCCGAGATGCTGCACCCTGTCGCTCCCGTGGTCGCTCCCTGGCTCCGGGCCATCCTGCTGGCCGCCCTCAAGGCCTCCGTCGTCCCGACCGAGTGGAACACTGTCCTGATCCACCCGGTCTACAAGAACAAGGGTTCGATCCTCGATCCGGCCATGTACCGGCCCATCGGGTTGACCCAGGTCCTCCGCAAGATCGCCGAGCGAGTCCTGCTGCCGTTCCTCACCCGCGAGATCGGCATCATGGACATTGCCCAGGGAGGCTTCCGCCCGGACCGAGGCACCCTCGACCAGGTGTACTCGCTCGACGCTCTTGTCCGCATGAACAAGATCTGCGACGACGAGTACAGCCTGGTCTTCCTCGACATCAAGGCCGCCTACGACACTGTCTGGCGGGAGCGCCTCTGGGACAAGATCGCCGCCCGAGGTGCTGGTCCGGTCGCCGTCGGGGTCCTCAGGGCCATGTTCGACCGCACTCTTGTCCGCGTCGCCAGCAAGGGCCGCACGTCACAGCCTGTGTGGCTGCAGAAGGGTCTCATCCAAGGCTCGGTCCTGAGTCCCCTTCTGTTCAGTGCCCACATTGACGACCTGCCTGGACTGCTCCGAGCCGAGGACGGACTTGTGCTTGCCTCCAGTCGCCACCACCGTCTCCGGGTCAACTCGCTCTGGTTTGCCGACGATGGTGTCCTCATCTGTCCGGCTGGCCGCACCCAGGCCATGCTGGACATCTGTGAGCGTCACAGTGTCGACAATCGCTACCGCTTCTCGCCTCCCAAGTGCGAGGTGCTGTACTCGGCCTGCAACGTCGACCAGCTCCATCCCGCCAAGCTGTACGGCACCGAGCTGCCCAAGGTCCTCCAGTTCCGCTACCTCGGTGTCATGGTCGACATTGACGGATTCCGCCCGGACCTCCAGTTCGACAAGCTCCTCCGCAAGGTCCACATGGTCACCGACACCGTGGTTGGACTTGGCATCACCCTCGGCAAGGTCTCGGCCAAGACCATCACCCAGGTCTACAAGACCTTTGTGCGGCCGACCCTCGAATACGGGATGGCCATGGACATCCCGGACCCGGCTCTGCGCGACCGCCTCGACGACGCCCAGATGACGGCCCTCCGCACCATGTTCCGCGTCGGCCCCGGCACTCCCGTCGGTGCCATGCACCTCAACTGCGGCCTCCCCAAGATGTCCGTCCGTGTCAAGATGCTGGCCCTGCAGAACTGGGCCCGCTGGGACGACCAAGTCTCTGACGGCGACAAGATGCTGTCGATGATCCTGCGCAACAAGATCATTGCGCCCTACCACCCCGACCAGTTCCTCGGCCAAGGAGTCCGAGCCGATCCGCACTGGGCCATGGTGGTCCGCCGACAAGAGGCCGACCACTCCCTCACGGCCACGGAGATCTACCGAGGCAAGACCCGACACCAGCCGCCGCCGCCCGGACCGCCCCGACCCCAGCCCGTCCCGATCAAGACCCTCATCTTCGAGGACCACATGAAGAACGGCTTCGACCGCTCCAAGCAGCTCACCGCCGCCTGCACCCCGTCGACCAAGATGTCGGGACTCTGGGAGGCTCGCGGGTACCAAGGATCCATGGTCATGCTCATGTTCATGGTCCGATGGCGACTCGGTGCTCTCCCAGGCCACTTCAGGTTCGGATACCGCAAGTGCAAGAACCTGGCTCGACACGGATCCGGGATCGACTTGACCAGGACCCACGCACAGCAATGTGTGGATCCGCATCAAGTCCTGGTCCGCAAGGTCGCAGCCCTCAAGACGGCCCACCCGACTTGGGTGGAAAGTGGTATAGCCGGAGTGGGACCAGTGGACAAGCTGCTGGACCTGCTCTCTTTCGATCGCACTCCCCCTCGCACTCGCACCCCTCCCGCACTTGGATCGCTTGCTGCTCATGTACCCGCTCCCCGCACTGCCTTCCGAGCATTCGCACTTGGTGCACACCCAGTACCAGCACCCACTCCCACAACCAGTGTAGTCCCACCCTTGCAGTCTCTCCCTGCACCCTCATCACAGCGTAGTATAGTGCCAGCACTTGTCACTCCACCACCCCGACCTCCCGTCGATCCTGCTATTCCCTTGTGGGAACTGCTTGAAAATGTGTTCACCCGCTTGGTCTCAGACCTTGTGGGCAGCTGAGGCAGCACTAGGCTGCAACAGGAGTAAATAGGCTTGCCTGTGTACTCAACGTGCCGGGGTACCAACCTGTTGGACCTGATGGCTTGTCTTCTTAAATAAAGTTGACTATAGTAACAAAAAAAAAAAAAAATGAATCCACACCCCTCGCAGGGAGGCGGCAGGGCCCAGGCATCCCTGACCGTCGCTTCCTTCAATGTCTGTGGCATCAACGTCAACGACGTTGAACTCAAGAACCTCATCGACACCAACGACATCGACTTTGTCGGTGTCCAAGAAACCCTCGCCGACCTCGAACCCCGCAGCCCTCTCTGTGGCTATGCCGTCAAGGTCCCTGGTCCCCGTTGCCGCGCCGGTAGAGGCATCGCCATCCTCTACAACCCGGCCAGGATCGACCCGCACGACTTCACCAACATTGAAGTCAGCGACAAGGGCGACGCCATGTGGGTGACATACAAACACGTCATCCACATCGGCAACTTCTACCTGTCCCCGAGCCTCAAGCTGGACGACTACCGCGAGGCCCTCCAGTCGATCCACACCAAGGCCGCCCTCCCCGACGCCCAGGTCATTGTGGTGGGTGACTTCAATGCCCACCTCAGTGCCCTGAGCGGACTGCCCACGCCGCTCCGTGGCAGGGAGAAGATCCTCGAGGACACTGTCTCCCGCGCCGGTCTCCGCGTTGTGCCTCCAGCTGTGATCCCGACCCACACCCGGCAGCGGGGTCCCAGCTGGACAACGATCGACTACATCTTTGTGTCGCATCGCCAGGCCAACAACGACCCGCTGCTGCAGGTCGACACTGCCGGTGCCTTCCGTGGCCAGTCCGACCACTTCCCCATCTGGGCGACTCTGCGGGTACAGCCAAAGTACTACCCAAAGGTCGACCAATGGCAGTGGAAGATCGCCCAGCTCGAGGATCCTGCCGTCCGCGCCCAGTACCTCTTGGCGCTGCTGGACGAGCGCGAACGCGGTCTGCAGCGCATCCAGGCTGCACTCCGGCCAATCTCAAGGGGATCGGTCATTCCGATCTCGGAGAGTGCGGCCCAGGACTGCATCGACCGCGCCTGGTCCATCATGATCGCCCTGATCACCACCGCTGCCGACTCCACCATCGGCAAGGCTTCCATCAAGACCGTCTGGAAGGACCCGGCCCTGATCCCCGAGATGCGGCAGCTTCGCGAGAGGCGCCGCGATCTCATCTACCAGCTCAAGTTGCCCGGGCTCTCCCTCCGCGTCGCCGAGGACAAGCGCGCCGAACTCCGCGCTGTCCGCAAACAAGAAAAGAACCTCATCGTCCAGTCCCGCCGAGCAGCCGAGACCCTGGCCATGAACAAGCTGCACTCCCTCAACGCTTCCGAGGTCGCCAAGTCCCTGGCCGCCATGAAGAAGCGCAAGGAGCTCGACGACGCCTTCCACTTTGACAACTCGGACGAGGCCCTCGAGCGACTTGTGGTCCACTACGGCAAGGTCTCCTCGCACTCCCAGGACACCCCCGGTGCCGCCTTTGACCGGACCGTCGGCCCAAGACCCCTGGACACTGTTCCGCGCCTGCTCCCCGAGGACCGCTCCATTCCCCGATTGTCGTCGGACGAGGTGGCCGATGCCATCGTCAAGTCCCCCAAGCGCAAGTCTTCCGGCCCGGACAAGATCAAGGCCGAGATGCTGCACCCTGTCGCTCCCGTGGTCGCTCCCTGGCTCCGGGCCATCCTGCTGGCCGCCCTCAAGGCCTCCGTCGTCCCGACCGAGTGGAACACTGTCCTGATCCACCCGGTCTACAAGAACAAGGGTTCGATCCTCGATCCGGCCATGTACCGGCCCATCGGGTTGACCCAGGTCCTCCGCAAGATCGCCGAGCGAGTCCTGCTGCCGTTCCTCACCCGCGAGATCGGCATCATGGACATTGCCCAGGGAGGCTTCCGCCCGGACCGAGGCACCCTCGACCAGGTGTACTCGCTCGACGCTCTTGTCCGCATGAACAAGATCCGCGACGACGAGTACAGCCTGGTCTTCCTCGACATCAAGGCCGCCTACGACACTGTCTGGCGGGAGCGCCTCTGGGACAAGATCGCCGCCCGAGGTGCTGGTCCGGTCGCCGTCGGGGTCCTCAGGGCCATGTTCGACCGCACTCTTGTCCGCGTCGCCAGCAAGGGCCGCACGTCACAGCCTGTGTGGCTGCAGAAGGGTCTCATCCAAGGCTCGGTCCTGAGTCCCCTTCTGTTCAGTGCCCACATTGACGACCTGCCTGGACTGCTCCGAGCCGAGGACGGACTTGTGCTTGCCTCCAGTCGCCACCACCGTCTCCGGGTCAACTCGCTCTGGTTTGCCGACGATGGTGTCCTCATCTGTCCGGCTGGCCGCACCCAGGCCATGCTGGACATCTGTGAGCGTCACAGTGTCGACAATCGCTACCGCTTCTCGCCTCCCAAGTGCGAGGTGCTGTACTCGGCCTGCAACGTCGACCAGCTCCATCCCGCCAAGCTGTACGGCACCGAGCTGCCCAAGGTCCTCCAGTTCCGCTACCTCGGTGTCATGGTCGACATTGACGGATTCCGCCCGGACCTCCAGTTCGACAAGCTCCTCCGCAAGGTCCACATGGTCACCGACACCGTGGTTGGACTTGGCATCACCCTCGGCAAGGTCTCGGCCAAGACCATCACCCAGGTCTACAAGACCTTTGTGCGGCCGACCCTCGAATACGGGATGGCCATGGACATCCCGGACCCGGCTCTGCGCGACCGCCTCGACGACGCCCAGATGACGGCCCTCCGCACCATGTTCCGCGTCGGCCCCGGCACTCCCGTCGGTGCCATGCACCTCAACTGCGGCCTCCCCAAGATGTCCGTCCGTGTCAAGATGCTGGCCCTGCAGAACTGGGCCCGCTGGGACGACCAAGTCTCTGACGGCGACAAGATGCTGTCGATGATCCTGCGCAACAAGATCATTGCGCCCTACCACCCCGACCAGTTCCTCGGCCAAGGAGTCCGAGCCGATCCGCACTGGGCCATGGTGGTCCGCCGACAAGAGGCCGACCACTCCCTCACGGCCACGGAGATCTACCGAGGCAAGACCCGACACCAGCCGCCGCCGCCCGGACCGCCCCGACCCCAGCCCGTCCCGATCAAGACCCTCATCTTCGAGGACCACATGAAGAACGGCTTCGACCGCTCCAAGCAGCTCACCGCCGCCTGCACCCCGTCGACCAAGATGTCGGGACTCTGGGAGGCTCGCGGGTACCAAGGATCCATGGTCATGCTCATGTTCATGGTCCGATGGCGACTCGGTGCTCTCCCAGGCCACTTCAGGTTCGGATACCGCAAGTGCAAGAACCTGGCTCGACACGGATCCGGGATCGACTTGACCAGGACCCACGCACAGCAATGTGTGGATCCGCATCAAGTCCTGGTCCGCAAGGTCGCAGCCCTCAAGACGGCCCACCCGACTTGGGTGGAAAGTGGTATAGCCGGAGTGGGACCAGTGGACAAGCTGCTGGACCTGCTCTCTTTCGATCGCACTCCCCCTCGCACTCGCACCCCTCCCGCACTTGGATCGCTTGCTGCTCATGTACCCGCTCCCCGCACTGCCTTCCGAGCATTCGCACTTGGTGCACACCCAGTACCAGCACCCACTCCCACAACCAGTGTAGTCCCACCCTTGCAGTCTCTCCCTGCACCCTCATCACAGCGTAGTATAGTGCCAGCACTTGTCACTCCACCACCCTGTGATGACCAGCATCACAACGGACCAATGAGATTGTCCCGCATGCTCTCGCCCTCCGCACCAATCATGAGTCCCCACGTGTTTGTTTGCCCCCATGCATGAGCACGCGCCGTTGCCACCCGCGTCTACTGGTTTCCTGCCTCCCCCACCGCTCGGCACATGTCCCCGGGCTGTGCCAAGCCTCTCTCGCTTGCACACCAGCCACTCTCGCACCCCCTTCTCGCTTCTCTGTGATGCTCCACCCTTCTCGCCCACTTTTGCCCCTCGACCTTCTCCCGGTCTATAAATAGCCCTGCATGTCTGAGCCTATGTTGAACACCAGTTCGAACAAAACTTGTTCTTTGGTGTTCGGGGCTAAAAGCTAATAAAGCTCATACCAAGCACTTGGTCTTCGTCCTTGCGCTTGTTCACTCCTTACACTTTGTTCGAACTCTCTTCTACTGATACCACCTGCTTGGTATCTTCCGCTCCTAGCCCCGCCCCTTTCCTAGTCCTGTCCGAACCTCAAGCACACTTGTGTCTGAGCCCTCTTCGCTCTCCTGTTCTTGAACCTCCTCGCTTTTTTTTTTTTTCCCAGTCCCAGTCCCAGTCCCGCCATGGATCCTGCCCTCGTGGACCGCCTCCGTGCCTTGGAGGCCGAGCTCGCCGAGCTCCGGACAGCTCGCGATGCTCCTGCCGCTGGGTACAGCGTGCAGATGCCGGACCGTTACGACGGTAACCGGCAAGGGTTCCGGGCATTCGTAAATCAGTGCAAACTGTATATACGAATGCAGCCCCACCGGTTCCCTGCTGACCCGATTAAGGTCGGATTCGTCATTAGTCTGCTCACTGGACCGGCTCTCCAGTGGGCGACTCCGATGCTTGAGATGGGTGATCCCCGACTCAACTCTTTTGGCGATTTCCTAGAACGCTTTTCCAAAGTGTTTGACGACCCTGATCGGGCCAGGACTGCCGAGTCAGTGATCACCACACTGTCTCAGGGCAACCGCCCGTGCGCAGTCTATGCATCCGAGTTCCTTCGTATTGCCGCCGATACGACTTGGAACGACGGTGCAAAGATCTCGTTCTTCCGACTTGGCTTGTCGGATGATGTCAGAGACGAACTTTCGCGAGTTCGCCCTCTGCCACGAGATCTGGAGGAGTACATCGAGCTTTGTAACGAGCTCGATGCACGAATCCGCGAGCGCCGTCAAGAGCGCCGAAGCACGCCTGCCCGCTACCGGTCTTCCCAGTTCGCCTTTGGTTCCGCCTCCGCTGCCGTTCCCGCCATCGCTCCCGCGCCCGTCCTCGCTCCGCCGCACCCCTCCTACATTGTTTCCGAGCCCATGCAAGTGGACTCTGCCGTCTCTGGACCCCTGACCGCCGAGGAGAAACAACGCCGCCGCCGCTTTGGACTCTGCCTGTACTGTGGCAAGAAGGGCCACTTGGTACGAAACTGCCCCGTCAAGTTTGGATCTACCAGAGCTACCGGACCGCCCCCTGGACCTCCCGGCCCGAGGATCATCCGCACCATCGTTTACGAAGATGGAGAAGTGCAAGACTTCAGTTCGGGAAACGACCAGGCCCGGTTCTAAGTGAAGGCCTTGAACCGGAGCCGTGCCCACCGCCTTCCGAAAGTGAAGACATTGGTAAGGTGCCTTTGGTAAGTACTGGGGAAGCAGTGATGTGCGGACAGCTTCGCCTTGCCTCTGGACCGGCGGACACTCTCAGCTCTGGCATAGTACCCGTGGCACCTCTGGTGTCACTGGGAACTGCACCTCATCCACAGGTGCAAATACCTGAGCTGTCCTGCCAACCCTCGGCAAAGTTAACTGTCTGTGCTAGCCGCAACCCTGGTGCCGAAGCTGGTACCGAACCAAAGTCTTGTGTTTCGTCTGTTCGTCGTTGCTCGTTGGTTGTTCCCGTCGCTGTTCGTCTTCCTTCTGGTGATTCTCTGTCGTGCGAAGGACTTGTCGATTCTGGTGCCTCTGGCAACTTTATCGACGAGGACTTTGTTGCTCGACACTCTGTCCCCACCTGCTCCAAGGCTTCGCCCTTGGCAGTGGAAGGCGTGGATGGTAAGCCGCTGTCGTCTGGCCCCATCCTCCGCGAGACTGCTCCACTCGAGGTGATTCTCGGGGACGTCTCGCAACGCCTTCGGTTCGATGTGATCAGGTCTCCACATCAACCACTTATCCTTGGCTTTCCTTGGTTGCGCACCGCCGAGCCCAAGATTGTCTGGTCTCGCGGTCTTCTTTGTCTCCCTCCTTCTGTTGATTCCGACCCCTCTCCATGCACTACTTCTCTTTCGTCTTGCTCCACTTCCTCCAATGTCACTCCCCTTCTTGATGATTCCACTCCTTTGATTGATCTAAGCTCCTCTCCTACGCTCCCACCTTCGTCTTCCCCTTCTTGTCTTGTTCCTCCCGAACCCCTTCGCTCTTCCCAAACCCCTTCTTCTGTTGTCAGTTCTCTTTCCCTCCTTGATGTACCTCCTCCTGTTGTTTGTTCTTCGGACATTGTTCAGAATAAAGTAACCGTCGAACATTATTCTGACCTTGTCCACGCCCCTCCTCTCAGCTCGGACGCTCCTCTCCGCGTCTGCAGCATTGATTACCGCTCGATGCGCGAGTCTTTGGATGCATGCAGGCATGGAACGCAACCCCTGACCATCTTTCAGGTCCATGTCCTGCCCACTGACGAGCCGAGCACTGCGACTGTCGAAGTGCCTGCGGAGTACAAGGACTTCCTGTCTGTTTTCTCTAAACAGGAAGCTGACTCCTTGCCTCCGCATCGCCCTTATGACTGCCCCATTGACTTGGAGCCGGGCAAGTCGCCAAAGTTCGGGCCTCTGTACTCACTGTCCGAGCCCGAACTTCACGCTCTGCGTGACTATCTCGACGAGAATCTTGCCAAGGGATTCGTTCGTCCTTCGTCGTCCCCAGCAGGCTCACCAATCCTCTTCGTCAAGAAGAAGGACGGCTCACTTCGTCTTTGCGTTGACTACCGCGCACTGAACGGTATCACGGTAAAGAACCGTTACCCTTTACCGCTGATCGGCGAGCTGCTGGACCGACTTCGAGGCGCGAAGGTGTTCACTAAGCTGGACCTTCGTGGAGCCTACAATCTGCTGCGCATCCGCTCCGGGGACGAGTGGAAGACAGCTTTCCGTACTCGATATGGGCACTTCGAGTACTTGGTGATGCCCTTTGGGCTCACCAACGCGCCAGCGACGTTCCAGCACTTCATCAACGACGTCCTGCGCACCGAGTTGGACCAGTTCGCAATTGCGTATCTTGACGATATCTTGATCTACAGTGCTGATCCGTCGCAGCATGTAGAGCACGTCAAGCAGGTCCTCTCGAAGCTCCGAGCTGCAAAGCTGTATTGCAAGCTGGAGAAGTGCGAGTTCTCCAAAACCTCGGTCTCGTTCCTTGGTTTCATGGTCTCGCCCGAGGGCATCGGTATGGAGCGATCCAAGCTCTCTGCGATCTTGGATTGGCCCATACCGCGCAACATCTCGGATCTTCGATCCTTTGTCGGGTTTGCGAACTTCTATCGACGCTTCATCGATGGATACGCAAAGATCGCGGGGCCCATGACTCGGCTCTTCCGGAAGACGCATGGCTTCCAGTGGTCCCGCGAAGCCGATAAAGCATTCAGATCCTTGAAGGATGCCTTCGTTTCGGAGCCCGTTCTGGTGCATCCGGACCCATCCAAGCCGTTCGTCGTAGAGTCAGATGCGTCGGACTTTGCGCTTGGATGCGTGCTCTCCCAGCGGGGTGCTGATGATCGCCTTCATCCTTGCTCGTTCCATTCGCGGACACTCTCGAATGCTGAACGTAACTACAGCATATACGAGAAAGAGCTGTTGGCGATCAAGGAGGCTTTCGAGGCGTGGCGACACTACCTCGAAGGCGCCCAGCATCCCGTTGCCGTTCTGACCGATCACAAGAACTTGGAGTACCTGGCAACGGCTCGCATCCTAAACCAGCGTCATGCACGGTGGTCCCAGTTCTTGTCTCGGTTCGACATCCGCATCCAGTACCGTCCTGGTGCGAGGAACGGCAAGGCCGATGCCCTGTCTCGTCGCTCGGACTACATCCCTTCG
The DNA here is from genome assembly GCF_025602895.1 of Polychytrium aggregatum. NCBI lineage: Eukaryota > Fungi > Chytridiomycota > Chytridiomycetes > Polychytriales > Polychytrium > Polychytrium aggregatum. The sequence continues at coordinate 634 of NW_026516521.1, read as the reverse complement.
TCGGCCTCCGTGTCGAGGGATCCGCCTCTGCTTCTCGATCCTGCCGCGGTGATACGCGTGCTCCGAAGCAGAGACGCCCGCTCTTCGGTTGCAAGTCGCAGTGACCCTGTGGATTTGCTGCAGCTCATAGCCGAAGAGCAGGCTCGGGATCCCGGTCTAGACAAATACCGTCGTGACCCGAAGTTCGTCTGGAATGGCCAGTACCTCACCTTCCAGAACAGGATTGTGGTCCCAGAGTCGTGCCGAGTTCCGGCGCTCAGTCGTGCCATGACCCAGTCGCTGTGGGTCATCCAGGCATCCGACGGACTCTGGCTCTGGTATCGCGACAGTTTTGGTGGCAAACCTATCGGAAAGATGTCAAAGAGTACGTCTCGACGTGCGACACCTGTGCACGCTCGAAAGCTCCGCGACACAAGCCGTTTGGGTTCCTGTTGCCACTCCAGACAGCCGATCGACCCTGGGGGACACTGACCATGGACTTTATCACTGATCTGCCAAAGTCCAAGGGTCACACCTGCATCTTTGTGGTGGTATGCAGCCTCACAAAGATGGCACACTTTATGTCCTGGCGTTCACTGCCGTCGGCGGAGGAGACTGCGTCACTGTTCCTCGACCAATGTCTTTCGTCTCCATG
>NW_026516520.1:0-26929 GCF_025602895.1 Polychytrium aggregatum | reverse complement strand
ATGCTGAAGCGATCCGACCCTGCCACACCTCACTGTCCCTCGTAATTCGTGCTGACTACTGCTCTCGTGCCAGCACACAAAGTCGTCCCCTACCTTTTTCTTCGGTTGTCTTTTCGGCGACCCAGTCGGCGTATATAAGATCACCCTCCTGAATAAGCGGGAGAAGTCAATATTCTTGCAGCACAGCTAGAGCACCACGACAGCATCGCTCCGAATGCCGCACCCACCTCAGTGGCACAGTAAAATTTGCTGCTGAACCCGTTGCCTGGAGTCGCCTTCTTGGCTCTCGCCTGATCTCCGTCCTTGGACTCGGATGCCTGTGTGAGATCCGCCTCTGTCGGTAATCAAGGGATGGACCGAGAGGCGTAAGGCTTGCTCTATGACTGTCGTAATGAGGCCGCACTCCAGTGCTAATCCACCTCCACGAGCCCTCAGAAACGGCAAGCCACACATCAACGAGTCGTTTGAATGGGGGAGTATCCGATATTCCCACACGAGCCGAGTGCGCTTCTCCGCTGGGGTGCTGAGAGAGGAAGAGAGTTCCAGGGAACGTCCGCCCACCTGATCCGCTCTTCTCAGTCGTGATTTGCGTTCGGATGCTGATCTTTGTCAAACCATAGTCATAGGTGTTGTCCATGGCACTCAACGGTACCTACGGATAGATCGAGGGTCAGAGTGTCTCGGCGGTGTTTCTTGCATATCGTTACACAGTCGATTTTCATGCCCGCCGTCAGACTAACGCACCCGAAGAAACGGCTTCCACACGAGATCAAGGGCCTTGAGCTCCTTCTTGGCGCGCGTATCCCAGAACGCAACATGTCCGTCAACCGAGGCAGTGATGAGCTGCTTGTGTCCGTTTTCGGCGCTCTCTGCAAACTCGCCGCTGTGGTTGAGCTGCACGCAGCCGTGGGAGTCAAAGTCGACGCGCGAAACACAGGTACCAGAGGATAGAGAGAGCACGGAATTAGGAGCGTGCAGGGCCCGACTCAAGATAGTGCGGCAGGAGAATCGACTCAGTCTCGGCGACTTTAAATTCTTTCCAGCACGTTGGCTGCTGCAACATCCAAAACGGCAGTTCACTCACCTCCATGTTCTTGGGAAGCCAGTGCAAGTCCGAGATCGGACCCTTGTGACTGAGTTCAATCGAGGAAACAGCAAAGTATTTGATAGGGGCCATCTCGACATGGCGGTTGCTGATGACTTTGTTGCCAGAGGTATCTTCGTTGGCACTTTTGGCTTTGCGGTTTGTTTTGAGTTTATCTTCATACTCAGCAATGTCCCACAGAATGATCTGGGCAATCATTTGAGAAGCATTAGTCCGAGCAGCAAATAGCGGAGATACATGGTCCGAAGCGACACAGACTTGGTTGCATGTCATGTAGCAAGACATGTCTGCATGGGGCACTATGCACCGCACCGCACCGCACCGCACCTGCCCATTGATGCACCCTCCAGCGATGATATTGGTATCGCGAGGATTGAATTTGAAAACACATTATATCGTCCGGCGCCTCAAGGATAAGCTTTGTGTGATCGAGAGTGTCAGATCCATCCAAACCATGGAATGAGCGAGCATAGCACGAAGGCTCGTTCGCTGCAGCTGCGATGGCTGCTCAAGCGCTCGTTCTGGCGGGCAGCACAGACACAAGCATAAATCTACCTGTGGGTGGATAGGGTCGTGAAAGCTCCAGATTAAGAGCAGCGACTTGTGTGCGCGGAACATGAGTCCAGACTCAACTCTATCGTCAAACGTGAGTCGATGCGCGCATGAAATAGCAACAACGCCTGACGTGATTATGGATTAAATAGCCGGTTCCGCATCGATGAGCTTCACTTCGAGTGCACCCGAGGTGTTTGAGCTTTGGGTTTCATCTGTATATGCCTCCGGCGTAGTCGAGAGCGATGAATGGTAATTGCCGTACCTGTTTGGATTGGGTGCCAGTCTACACACGAAATGGATCTGTCCTTGCTATGCTTCAGGTCTGTGAATGATTGGTATTCCTGAGGAGCACGCATATGCAACAACGATTGTTGGTGAGCACCTTTCGGCTGGCAAACCGAGTAGCGAGCCAAACAGAATGCAGCGGTACGGTCGACACCAACCTCGCTCTACACACCCAATCGCTGGTCGCTGGGTGGGGCTGCGTCGGCCCGTCGACATACCTGGAGCTGTGCGTGTGCACCCTGCTCAATGGTAGCGTCCTCTTCACCCAATTCCTTGTACTCATCGATAAATATATCCATGATCTCGTTCTGCTGGATAGCGTGCTCGAACCTATCCAACAGACACCGTTAGCTATCGAGCGGCTCGTCAGCGCCAAAAGACAGCCATGAAGGGCGCCAACTTACATTGGAGACGACTCGTGGATGAACTGGTAGAACGACTCGGATCCAAACAGAAGCTCCTGTTCTTCGCTGTTCATCATCGCGGGCTCATATTGCACAGATGCATTTGTGGCTCGCGACCTTGGGCAGTGAGCAAGGTCAGAAGTCGGCACATCCAGCAAGGCATTCGTTGCGGCATGGTAAGGCTCTGGCACCAGACACGGGCGCCATTGATCCGTGCTTCCATTTGCCATCGCTCTTGATCATAGTTTCCAGACTCACCACGTAGTCTGGATTGTGGCGTCAATCAGCTGGGCGACGGCCTGTGGTGGCCGCCATCAGAACGTCAGTACGAGCGTGAGAATGCATGCCCAGTCATGGTGTAGCCAAACATCGATTCGAGTAGCGCTGACGACAAAGCCCTTACTTGTATGCACTTTGGCAGCTCCATGCGCGTGATATCGTAGGTCGGGTCTCGGAACGGCTTGCACTCCAGAAATCCGTCGCTGGCATCGCGATCGCCAAATTTGCACGAGAGAAGAAAGTCCCTCCGCTTCCTGGACATGCGGATGTTGATCTGGTCGAGGTGTTGGATAGAGCCATAGGGTCAGATAGAAAAATACTCGCCAACGATCCCAAGTAGCAGCAGACAAAGTGCCCAGTCCAAACCGTAGCCAACGCAGCATACGGACGAGGTGGATGGCAGAGGTCGCCGTCGCGCTCCCACATACCAACGGACGGGTGTTCTCCATTCGTTCGGCATCGATTTCCTTGTCGCTCCCCAGACACTCCCATTTGTGTCGCTCTTTTTCCTTCTTTGCCGACGTAACAGAGGCTTGAAGTTCTTCCGGGGCGGCCTCGACGACAATCGGCTGCAGTGAAGGTCGGTCAGCCACAGCCAGGAACCAATCGACACAAGGAACCAATCGACACCAGGAACCAATCGACACCAGGACCAACCAAGGTCCGTCATTTGGCATCAAGCACGCGTTCCATGAGAGGACCGACCCAAGCCTCTGGGCCCGAGGCTCCTTCTCCGATGACCCACCTTCAACAGAATCTCCACAGCCTCCGGCTTGATGAAGAGGAAAAAGTTCTGTCCATACTTGAACTCGGGATCCCAGTGAACGAGCAGCTCCTCTTGCGGATATTCCTGACCAAAGCCACAGCAAGCTCGTCTGGTTAGTTCGGCGCAAGACCAGGCTCGTTGGGCGGGGGCAGCAAATCAAAGCATCCTCACATTGATGATCTGCTTGGCCGGGGAAAAGTCCGAGATGGCGGCACGGGCGTGGATATCGGCCAGCAGATCGGCCTTGGGAATCATCCGCATGGGGTTCTCGAGGGTGAGATCCTCGCCGCCCTTGATTTTAAACATCTCCTGGGTGGTGCCCGTCAAAAACAGAGGCATGATGCCATCGACCTGGATTTCTCCACCTGCAACCAGCCTTGGCTGGCCAGCGGTCGTCTGAACATCGGTGGAGGCGGCTTCCTCGAGGCCGTGATGGACCGTGCTCGCCTCGGACTTTTGGCCAAGACTCACAGACTCGGCTTTGGCGAGCCCGCTGGATGGTGTCTTGGGCTTCCCATCGGCGGCTTGGTTGGCGTCAAGATGATCGGCCGTCCCCGACAGCGAAGGATCCTTCTTCAGCGATATTTGGCTGGACTTGACCGACTCCTTGCGCTTGCTCGACGCGATGGTCTGCGATCCGCTGGTTTGGGGGTCCGACATACTTGCTGGATGGATAGAAATATGGAGGGGGCGACTGGACGGCTAGCTGAGTGAATGGCTATGAGAAACCCCCGCAGTCTAATCTCGAAAGAAGTGTTTACTTTCTGGCAGGAGTAAACGCTGATCAAATGGCGCTCTCTTGCCAGAGGCTGAGAAGGAGCGTCCCGCCTTGCGATGCGGGCGGAAGCAAATCGAGCATGCGGCCATGCCCAGACCCACGCCGTTTGGGCGGGAAACTCGCAATCGATCTGCTTGCTCGCTTCGAGCCCGATTTAGCCCGCTGGATCGAGACAGCAGCGCAAGAGCGTCCGCCCATAGTCGAGTTGCGCCGGTCGAGCTGTACTAGCGACTGACTCACTGAGAGCGGCAATGTCCTTGCTCTGGGACTCTTTGACCCTCAATGGATCGCAAGAACCGGGGTTGGGTCGGGCAGACACACATTCTATACAACAGTGCTGTTGAGCAATATGCACGGACGAACGTAGATGGCAAGCACAGAGGGATCGACACGACAGCAAGTGAATGCAGGTACGGACGGGCGTGGGAATCGGGCGAGATGGACAGTTGTTTGTGAAGCGTCGGTGAACATGAGATACTGCGAGGGTGCGGGCTAGTGCTGGTCGGCGGTTGAAGCGAGTGCATGCGAGAGAGCGCGAATGAGACAGCAGCGAATGCGACGACGGACAAGTGCGAAAGCGAAGCAAGTGTGACAACGGGCAACTGTAGAAGCGGACTGCAGGTTTGCGTGCGCCAGGGACTTGGCTGGCTCGTTGTCGGATTTGTTCACATCGACTAAGACTGCGTGTTTGAGATGATGTTGTAAGCGGCCGTGTTCCTCCTGGAGCTGGTGTCGCTGCAGTTTGTCGAACGAGATGCGTCTGGCGGATCGGTTCGGGTCGTATCGTCCGTACGAGGAATCGCTGCTCTCGTTGCCTGGCGGATGGGGGCGATTGTGTGAAACACAAGGAGTGATATACAAAGCGTCAGTAATCCTCTCATCTGGGGGCGTCCTGTTGCCCGCGCTCGCGATTAGATCGTCATGCATCCACATACCCGTGAGGATATTAAAGTGCCTTCCAGTTTCTTGCGCTCCCTGGATGTTCTTCTTTCGGCGGTGGAGCGACCATTCTGGGCCTGCAATATCGATCTTGCCATGGCCCTCCTCGCCAAAGCTCATGCCGTAATTGCTCAGGACCTTTTGCGGAGTTTTTCGATTGGGCTGTGGCTCGATGCTCTGGTAGTGGTTTCGATGCACAAGGCGGAAGCAGGTCGCAGCCGTTCGATGGCGCAATGTTTAGCGGGGCATGAAGGGGTCCGGCAGAGATCGAAGGAGTGGCATGCGCTATCCGGGAGAGCACTCGAACACGAAATGTGCGAGCTGGTAGTTGAGCCAAAGTCCTTCGCCTCTGCATTCACTCCCACCCCTTCTTCCCATCCCTCTTCGCCTCGCTGCGCCAACCGATATTTACCGCCATCTCGACCGGAGCGCTTTCGCCCCACCAATCGCCGCTCTGGGTCGAGCGGTTTTTGTTTTTGGTGTACTGGACCCGCTCGATATTGTAGCTCATCACCTGTGGTATCAGATCGAGCTCGTGAGTTTGTCGGCCGATAGATGGCCTTTTCACCACCAGCCCTTCTCAAGACGACCAGAAGATCATTAACGCGAGCAGAGGACACCCGGATTCATCGGGGAGAGGAGAACAAGCACGGAGTGGGTCGCACGCCTCGTTACCAGCTCCTTTACATCCGGCGCCTTGTACGAATCGGTCGCCGTCGAGAAGTTGGGGTTGATCTTCTCGTTGGAGTTCTTGAGCCGACAACGTCAGAGACGGTCATGCTGGTTAGAAGCTGTGCTCGGTGGGAGCGGCCGTTGGCGACACTGACGACATTTTAGCTCCCTTCCAACGCGTCCAATAATGACTTGGAGGACATCCAGAGCGACTCGATGACCGGTGCGGACACCAGCCTCTGCTGTTTATGCCACCCACGTACACTGCTGCTAATTGACTCGAGACGGAGAGCCGCACATCACATCGCAATCGGCCAGCCTTTGTGCGGTAGCGCCGGGCCAGAGTCTGCTGCGACGACTCCCCAGACTGCTTTCCCACGGCCCAATACAAACATGCTTATGGTGTCCTCGGGAGATCATTTGGAAGGCTTTGGAGGCGGTGCTGAGAGTCGAGGTAGGCCGACAAAATATAAAGCGGATAAATGGCTGTGTGGAAGACGAGAACAATGCTAGAGAGAACTCAAAGCACAAGCGGAATGTGTGCCGAGTGGAGTGTGGAGCCTGCTGTGAACACTGGCCACGAAGAATGTTTCTGCCGGATGAGCAGTCGGGCAGGGACAAAGGGCGATGCGGGTGCTTGCTTTCTCTCTCGCTCCGGGCGGGTACACCTACAAATCGACAAAGGAGAATAGGGAGATATGCCGGTGCTGCAGTAGTGGGTGCCGTTCTTGGGAAAGATCTCGAGACACGAAAAGCCCCGTCTCAGCGGCTTGCCTGCAACCTATCTTCCGATCCCCGGTGGCGAGCATCAAGCCCGGACTGCAGACAGCCACAGTTACCGTTGCAGCTGCGGGGTCTTCTCGCTTGCTGCTGAATCGTGAGGCAAGCGGTCATAGGCATCGGCGGCGGCGCTCTTTAGGCTAGCTGCACAGTGTATTCATAAACTGTCGGTTGGAAGCGAGGCCGGCCAAGTGACGACAGCAGCACTTTCAGGCGGCTGGGAGCTTCCCAATCATGTCTCCTGTCTCCCTCGCCCCAAAGAAGCCGTCAGCAGACACCATGTGAATCACGGGAGGCGGCGGGATACGGCCGACAACAGCATTGCTGGAGGCTCGTGTGCATGAAGTTGCGATGGTGTCGTGGGCGCCAGAATGCCCTCGGACGATCGCCTCGTGGCATCGATTTGCACGGTCGTGTTGTATCTGGTGGTGCACTGCTTTGGCGCACAAATCGCTGGACATTCGCTAGTGCAGCAGTAATGGTAGCAGCAGTATCGCGGGAGAGCAGATATCATCCTGGGCTTCATCGGGCCCAGAGCGCGTTGAAGTCGGAGTATTTTGGACGTCAGTGTCCACAGGGAATATGCACGGCTTTCGAACTTCAGTCTTCGTCGCTTTCAGCATACGCTGTCAGGCCTGTGAGAGCCAGGCTCGCGGTCTGGGAGATGGCTCCAGTCGCTGGCCCGTTCGCTGTTTCTGCTGTTGTCTCCGCTGGATGATCACCGCTGCCTTCGCCATCACGACCAGTGAGCCTGGGCTTCTTCACAACGACACCGACCGACTCGCGGATCGAAAATGGATCGCCTCCGAGCTTCTTGAGCTTCTCGAATGCCTTGAAGGTCTGCCCCGGGGCGGGTTTGGAAGCCGAGCCCAGAGCACTCTGCCCCTGGAAGATCGAGCGAGTTTCGATGGCCTTGCGCTTGCGCTCCATCGTTTGCAGGGCAGGATTCTGGAACTCGACCAGCTGTGCCTCAAGCGAGTCTTCAGGCCGCGACGGCAGGATATCGATCGAGAGCGAGTTTTTGTCTTTGATGTCCTGGCCTTCCTTCTCGTCAGCCTCGCGGGCCCGCTTCTCTGTCTGCAAATCGGTCGAGTCGCACTTTGGTCAGCGTTCCGGCCAAAGGGAATCGCACTCTCATGAGACACTGCGAGTATTTGGCCCGGCTCATGGTCAAAGCGCACGATCGTCCCATCGCCTCCCTTGCCGCTCGCCACACCGGCCAGGGCCACATACCCGAAAGATCTTGCGGAGCCGCTGCGACATGGTATACGGGTCCCTCCAGAACTTGTCGCGAGACTCTTGCAGCTGCGTTAGCTGCGTTTTAGCGCTTGCACCCTTGGCTTCGTCGACGGCTTGGTGCTCCAGACGGAAGAGCGGGTTGGCCTTGAGCTTCTCGGAAACCTCTTCGGCTGCGGATGGACGAATCCAGCAATTCGACAAGCAGGCAGAGACATGAAGCGTCGTCAGATCGGATCGGGTCGGATCGGAGCGGGTCAGGTCAAATCACTCGAATGGCAGGCGAGCACCGACCGCAGCTGAGAAGCATGCATTCAGCTCAGAGGCAGCAGGGGGGTCTCCATGACTCCATCCGACACTGGCAGAATCGCAAATGACCAATGAGTGCTGCTCGATCAACAGTAGGTCCCCTACATTGCAACACCACCGTTCCGTTCTCGGCAGGATCCCAGGTCGTCGTTTGGGCTTTGGCTCCGCTCTCGATCACATAGGCCGAGTTCTGTCCGTGGCAGTTTGACCATAACACAAATGCGCCAACGCATCGATTCCATCAACAGTTAATGGGCCGATGACGGTATGAGAGCAATAGGCAGGGATCATCGGCACGAGCTGGATATACCGGCAATAGCCTCCACCCTACACCGATCGAGAGAGATCGGTGGCGGCCAGCCGGGAACAGCGAGCATACCTTGGGATCCGTGTGAATCTCGATCCAGTTGCTGCAGAGGTGGCACTTCATTCGGAACTGCCAGATCGGCGTCGAGTAATAGCTGCCGATCTTTTTCTTCTCGGCATTGTAGCGCACGCCCATACCAACATGGTTGTTGCAGCCGAGGCACCAGATGTTGTATGGCAGCTCAAAGCGTACGATGAGGATGCCCTGGTCGAGCTTCCGAGCCCGGTCCCGCAACGGGTGCTGCCCGACAAACTTGTTGATCGAGCCCTTGGATGGGTCCCAGTCAGGGGGGTAGTATTTGTTGGTTGCACGGCGCTCTGAGAGCGTATGCCCGATGCCGGGGAAGAGGATGAGACGACGCAAGGATCGAGCAGCGAGGCGATAGGAGGTCGTCAGCACGAGCCGAGGAATGCAGTCGACCGGCAGCAGCAGCCGGGACTCAATGGCAGGCGATTCCACCGAGACAGGAAGGGTGCGGGAGATGGTTACCGGCCATGGCGAAGCGTTTGCAGCTGGTTGGAGGAGCGACAGACCAGCAATCCGCCAGAGGGGGAAGAGGGCAGATGCGGACAGGGCTGTCGCATGCGGTTCTGGCAATGGGGCGAGTTGACTGGATCACGGGCACCTCGCCTCCACATCCCACCAAACCACATCCCACCAAACCACATCCCACCAAACCACATCCCACCACATCATGCCGGGCTCACGCTGGCCGTCTGCCCGCTCGTCAGTCGCTCTCGCTATGAAATGAATGATCGATATGGCCATGTGGCAGGATCTGGCCGCTGTTCAACGATAAAGCTCCTGATACAGAACAGGTCCTCGCCGATCCAATCCAATCCAATCCAATCCGATCCGAATTCCACCCGCCCCTCGTTCACACCGAGTGCTTGCAGTTGAAGAGCGCGTCTCGAAGGACGTGCGAGAACAGCCCATGGATGATCTCGACAGAGATTGTTGAGCTGGCAGGGCAGAAGAGCGAGCCGGGGTCGAAGGGTTGATGCGGGGGTCAGGTCAACCAGACGATGCAGGGTCGATTCGGAGTGACAAGGGCATGTGTTGAGAGAGAGGGCGTCAGAGAACTTGATCTGCAGCAATGTACTGCATGCCACCAGTGCGGACGGACGCGAAAGGCTGAGAGGTGTATGTGGAGCATACCTGTCCTTCGTTGCCTTGGTGAGTGGATTGTCCGATTGGCCCTTCTTGCGCTCACCACCAAAGTAGGAGCCGCCCAGCTTCTGCGACAGGGCCGAATCTGCCTGCTCGATCTTCTGGGCCAGATCCGAGATTTGGCGAGCATTGTATTCGCGGTTCTGAAAGACGACATGAACAGGTGAGCGGGTTGGATCGACATCACGGATGGCCCAAGCCGCCTGAGAGACACTGGATGACAAGAACGCTGCATGCACTGCTCATTGACCTACCGCAAGGAGCGAAGACGATGAGAGCGTGTTGACCCAGTACTTGTTCCACAGAAGCTCGAGCAGATGGCTGTCCAGCGACGACTTGAAGTACGACACCTCCAGCTGATAGTACCTGTCGACGGGTGGCGGTGCATGAGGCCTCTGTGGGCGGCAGACGATGTGCAAATGCAGCGGCGAGCACGATCACACATGCCTCCGCGTGTGCATGCTGCCGGGTGATTCTTACTGCTTGCAGTGGACGCCAAAGTCTTCGATTTTGTTCAGTGGGATGGTCTGGTACTCAGAGGGGCCCTCATCCGGGGGTTTGTATCCCTGGAGCCAGCGCGAAGCATTGAAAGCGTCAGCCACAGCGTCATCCGGTGCATTTGTTGCGTCTCGGTGGCTGCTGCGGAGCTCCGCATGAGCCAAATGACCGGCGGGATCGCTTTGCTGCGACAGTGCTGCTCTATACCTGTGGATACGTTCGGAAGGCACCCAGCTCGACTTTGCCAGCAGACATGGTGCGTGTAGGATCGATCTGCAGGGCCAATGACAGGAGAATGAGTGTCATTCGGCTGGAGGGGCCTATACTGCGTTGGATCTGAAGGTGCTAGAATAGACACGGGAACGTACGACAACAGCCAAGAAGGGCTCGGTGTGCTTCTGGTTCAGCATCTGCGTGCCAACGTCGATACCCGAGAGCCAGCATCCGTATCCCGGGTGCGAGTGGTACCAGCCAAGAATGTTTTCCAGGCGGCCGACCTGACCGTCCGAGCAACAGAGCACGGGCGAGGCAGAATGGTTCATCACGAGGGACGGGCGAGCAAAGAACAGTAATATTGGTATGTCAGTCCGAGCAGAGACAGAGTGGCGGTCAAGGGCGATGATGATGGTGATGACACTGTGGAGTGGATGCGGGTGGCAAGGGACCCGGCCGGAAGTCACGGCAAGACAGAGGGGTCGATGTCAAGGATGGCGATGAGGCGATATTGGGAAGGGAAGGAGAAGCAATCCACACACCTGGCTGATGGTCTCGTTGTAGGCAACCATGTACTCGTATCCTTCGGCCTGAGCGTTGACTCGGGTCTCGGTGCCCTCGACCGGGAGAGCAAATGCATCCATGACAATCATGGTGTCGTCCTGGATCTTGCCTTGCATCAAGCCCATGACTTCGATGTTGCCGCCGGATCGAGCGTGCATGACCTGGCTCACGACAGGGACCAGTCGAGGAGGATCCAGGGAAGCAGCAGACGGAGCAGGCAATCAGAAGCGGTCGCATGGACAGACCCCGGTGTGTGAGTCCCAGCGCAGTCTCGAGGGTGTGGATGCCAAGGCAGTTCCCTCCTGGAGCGAGAACAGCGATTCCCGGCGCAGTTCAAACTGGTCGAGCAGACACACAAGCGGCTTTGCGGGCCACGACAGAGAGAAAAGAGGCAGCGACAGATGCCTACCATCTTGATGAGCGCCACTGCCGAGATCTTCACTTTTTTGAAGTGATGTGGGCTGGCGGACATGCGAAGAGAGATCGGGTCAGGGCGACGGAAAGCAAGAGTGTGGAGCAGATCAAGAGCCACGGCCGGCCGGGAGGAGCAGCGATGGACAAAGCCTCGCTGGTCAATCCTCATGGTTCAAGCAGCCGCCTCACTGCCGCGCACATGGACGTACTCTTTGGTCCAGGGATGAGCGTTGAGCTGGGCCTGGATGGCGGCACGGTCGTAGTGGTAGATGGCGTCGTTGGCATCGACGGTGGTGATGTTGTTTTCGAGGATCCACCTCTTCTGGGCGTTACCGGTGTCCATGTTGGTGTGGGGGAATGCCCTGGGGGTCGATGCTTTTGGTGGCGGGGGTTGATTTGGTGCTGTGGTTGATTTGGTGCTGTTGTCGAGCCGGTATGATGCTGGGTTGGGAGAAGCAGACGACGAACAGAGGCCGAGCCAAACAGACCAGGGCTGCTGGCCAGGGGAGACTAGGGCCTGGGCGGGGTTGCTAGGGGTTGCTAGAGCTTGCTAGGGCTGGGTGGGTCGACCCTGGATGCATCCGGCTCCAGCCAAGCAAGTCACACGTGATGCGTCGCCACCGGAGCGCGGCCCAATCAGCGAAGCAGCGGATGTGGCGTGGGAAGTCGGGCGAGCGACCAAGACCAAGTGGACCTGGCGGACACCAGGATGTGGAGCTGGCGGATGCTGGAGACACATCCAGCATGTGCGGCTGTCATGTGGGAAGCGACTACGATATTGGATGGCGGACGACCATGCCGGATGGCGGAAGGCCATGCTGGCATTCCACGATGCCACCCGGCTGCTCATGCTTTCTTGTTCGTCCCCCCAGCAGGTTCCCACATGGCGGAATCCGAGCAGCATTGGCCAAGTCCAGGCAGACGGAGAGTCCGATGGGCAGCGGCTTGTGTCCACGGGGCAGTTTGTGCTCACGGGGCGAGCAGGGCATTTGGACTGACGATCGGAGAGCAGCACCTCTGCCGGGGGTCTGTCGGGCCGTTGATGGCGAGACCGGGCCGGCAACAAGAAAAGCGCTGGCATGACCTCATGTCCAATATGCAGCAAGAGCGGATGATGGGGTCCTGGAGCGGGCGGGGAGACGAGCGGTGCAAGGCCATTTGGACCGGAGATGTGGTTTTGGATGGGAGATGCGGTTTGGACTGGACATATGATTCGGAATGGGGGTATATTTGAGCAGAGGTGAGTGGAGCAGGGCAGAATGGAGTTGGATGGATTGAATTGAATCGAACTGAGCCGGGCAAGATTGAATGGAGATGTGGTTCGGGCTGGAGTGGACTGCGGTGGAATGAATGGGATGAACTTCCGGAGGAGCAAAGCCTTGGCCGCGCAGAGCCGTAAACGAGCAGCTGATTTGTGGACCCAGGGCGACAAGCATCCAGTCCGGGACGAGTGGTGCGAGCGGTGCGAGCGGAGGAGGCACGGCGGCACTGGTTTGTCGCGGATGCGGAGCGCCCGAGCGGCCGGTGGTGCGGCGGGTCGTATCGATCCCCCGGGGTGTGAGGTGCGGCACTGTTTGTCGCAGGCGGACGATGTTGTGCGGTGTTCAATGTTGGAGGAATGTGTGAGCAATTTCCATCCAAGAGCGAAGCAAGAATCCAGAGCAAAGAGGGAGCCGAAAGCGATCGCGTTCATGGCGAAACAGCCAAGAGATGGATGGAGGACGCGGCGATCACGATCGAGCTTGCTGCGGCAACACCCATCCCACCCCATCACAGCTGGGCACAATCACACCCATCCAAGCAAGCACGACACCGAGCCACTGCCAAGCCACCACCAAGCCACCACGCGTGGCGGCCGACCAGGGACGCTCGGCCAGTCAGCGGCCGCGGCGTGACGGGTCACACAGCCGCCTGCACCCGGCGCCGCTGTCTGTTGGTGGTGAGCCGCTGGCGGGGTTGGGTCACTGGACATGCGGTGGACGCGCGCGTGACACGGCGGCAAATAACGCCGTGACACCACAATTTGGGCACCCCGCACGGGCGCGGCCAAGCAACAAGCAACAAAGCGCGATGGGGCGGGTGCGGACTGCGGCATGGGGGAGGGGAGCTGTGGAACTGGGCTGGGGGGGGGCAGAGCCGCCGGACGCGTTGGGGACGGCTTGCACTCGGGTGGCCGCTGCTGTGCGGTTGGGGGGACGCTGCGATGCCAGCAGCAGCAGCAGCAGCAGCAGCAGCAGCAGGGCAGAGGCGCGAGGGACACGGGCGAGCATTGAGATGGTGCGGATGCGAACGTGTCGAGGAGTGGACATCCGGGCGACAAAACTGCTGCATCGGCCTGGGCACTTGGTGCGCACCTCTGTGCAGGCGCCGACAGAGTCGCGGGACAAGGCAGTCACGAGCAGCCGAGGACCCAGCACCGGGCGGGTTGCCACAGCGATACACAGCGGTCTCATGGAGCTGTGGGCATCATGGAGTGTGTGGGCTTCATGGAGTGGTGTGATGCGGCCAGAAAGCAACAGCATGCTGACAACATCACAGTGCAGCACCACACAGTGCAGCACCACGGCCCAATATGACACAACACCACGAGACAGCGCACCACACATTGCAGCACCACACAGTGCAGCACAAAGCACCACAGCACAGCTCAGCCCAGCTCAGCAGCGCCCGGCTCACACAGCGCACAGCACGGGCGTACAGGCGCCCATGCCGCCACTCGCCCGCGCCGTCCGTCATGTGGCCCCTTGTCCCCCTGTCCTGGCCGCGTTCCTGACCCCCGGCCCCCGCGATTGGACCGGTGCCGACATGGCTGCCTTGTGGCGCCGCCGGCCCTGCCCAGCCCCAATTGCCCAGCGGCCGCAGAGCCACCCGGACCAACCACGCGGCCTGTGCGCCTGGCCGGGCATGCACAGCGCATGTCGCAAATTTTCATCTTGGCTCTGTTCTGTGGGCCGCGCTGTGCGAATCAACTCGTATTGCCATCGACGCCAGGCGCCATCATATTATATCACATCTGAATACTACATCACATCAGTATATCACATTAGTATATCATATCACATCACATCAGTATATCATATCACATCACATCAGTACATCACATCACATCATATCATGTCCCTCGGCCGGATCACCCACTCCACTCCACTCGACCCTGCCTGCCCTCCTCCAGCACCACCCGCACCCATCCAGCACGCGGCCTGCCCGTTCCCTTGCTCGGCCGGCTCGTGTTGTCGTGTTCTGTCGTAACGGCGACCAAGCTCGTCGCTCTGTTTGTCTGCATCAGGAGCGCTGCCCTGTCCATATGCTTGTCCATGTTGTCCATATGCTTGTCCATGTTGTCCATATGCTTGTCCATGTTGTCCATATGCTTGTCCATGTTGTCCATATGCTTGTCCATGTTGTCCATATGCTTGTCCATGTTGTCCATTTGCTTGTCCATGTTGTCCATTCGCCTGAACTCGCCCTCGAGGGTGCCATTCCTCACACCACCACTGCCCACACCACCACTGCCCACACCGCTCCTCTTGCCATCGCTCCTCTCGGGCTCGCCTTCGGGTCTGCTGCCCCAAATCCCTCCGCGTCGCCCATTCCCACCCAACATACAACATCGCTCCCGCCGCACTCAGCACAACGCCTCCCCCCCCCCACGTTCTCCGTCTGCCCGGTTTGGTGGTGGGTCTCCCTGGGCCACTGCCTTTCCCATTTGCGCTGCCCTTTCCCGATTTTCCCGTTGTGTTGCTGCTGGGCTGCCCCGGTGCCCTCAGCCTGAAAATTGCTTGTCCGTCCGCCGTGATTCTGTTGTTCTCCCCCTCCCATCGGCCTCTCATCGGCCTCCTTATTTTGTGGCGGCGCTGCTCGCTTGTACCGCCCTGCTGCCCTCTCGCCTGTGCCGTCCTGCTGCCTTTCTCCCCTTTGCTCTGGCTCCATATCTGCGACGACCCATCCGTCGTCCGTGTCCTTTCTCTTTTTCTCCTCTCGTCCCCTCTGTTCTACCCTCTCTGCTCTTCCCTCTGCTCTGCCCTGCTCTGCTTGCCTGGTCGGCTCTTTCCCATCCCGCGCCGACCCGCATATCTTCTCGCGGATTTCTCCTTCCTTTCGCTCCCCCAAATCCCGCTCGGCCCTGGTCTGGCCATTCCCACCTTCGTTCCCAGTATATAGCATCCGGCGCTGGCGCTTCTCCCCCTCCTTCGTCTGTGCCTCCTTCTCCTGGCCCCTCTCTTTCTTCCCGTCCTTCACCCACCCGCCAGTGTCCTGCTTCACGGGCCAGCCCTCGGCCAGCCCTCGCCCTTCCCACAACCTCCCCAGACACACCGCCGTTGCCCCCTCGTCGCGGCCAAACTCCATAGCGCTTGCCTTCCTCAAGAACAACCGTCGCCTGGCTGGTGTCTTCGGTTCCGTATCGCCGGCTTCCTGTATCCAGCTGCACCGCCCCTAATCCGGTCGTTGCCCACCCCCTTCCCTCCTGCTGGATCGCAACACCAGCTTGCTTCGCCTGCTTCCCCCACCAGCCCATGCTGCCGTGATGGAGTCGCTCCCGCCCCTGTCATCGATTGTTCCCAGTCTGCCCCGGCAACCGGCAACTCTGTCGGTGACATCGCCGCCGTATTCGGCCCGGCACAGTATGCCGCCTGCCACCCATCCCCAGGTCCCGCCCCAGGCCCAACCCAGCTCGATATCGCTCCCCTCCATCTTTGGTCGGGACCAGGCTCTGCCGGCCCCATCTCAACAGTCGCACCCGCCTCAGCAATCACAGCCTTTGCGCCCGTCTCAGCACCCTCGTCCTCCTCATCCTGCCTCGCAAGTCTCCCCTCCTGTCCCTGCGTCCCGGCCGCTGACCACTCTCGGCCATGGCCATCTCCAGCCGCCTCAGCCCCCCCGTCGATCGCCCGAGTACCCTTCGTCGCAGTACCACCCCCAACAGGACCTGCTCAAGCGAAAGTACGAGCTCGACTCGCCGCATGGCGACCCCCAGCATCTCCCAGCGCACTGGGATTCTGCCAAACGCTTCAAGCACACTGTGCCTGCACACCCTCCATCGACACAGAGGCTGTCACCCCCTTCGCCACGCAATCGCCAGCCCGCCCCACAGCCCTCGTCGGTTTCCAACCGAGACTTTACGGGTGCCTATCCGGGATCTACTTCCGCGGTCCACGCAAAGCAGCTACCGCCTGGCCAGCCCGGAATCGGCCGCCCCATAGACCACCCGGGCCATTCTCATCCGCAGCCTCCACAAGCCTCTATCGAACGCCGGCGCCCGTCGATGCCCATCTTGCCTCCACCGGGTGGGTCTCGCTCGCTGCCGCTCTCGCCGTCACCGACGCTGCCCATCCGATCCAGATCCATGTCTCTTTCTGAGCCCAGACCCAGACCCGGCATCGGCATGCCTGGCGCTTCGTTCTTGGGCGGCCATGCGAACCAGCTGCCCCTCTCTGCCTCGGGCTTTGCCGATGGCCGTCGACTGGATCTGCCCTATTCCCACGGACACCGCAATCGCCCTGGACCCCAATCCCAGCTGCTGTCCCCTGATTCTCGCACGCCGTTCGATGTCGGCCCTGGCGGGGCCCCTCGGATGTATCCGCCACCTCCACCGCCGCCGCCGCCGCCGCCGCCTCCACATCTGTTGCATGCCAGAGGCTTTGATGCAGCGCTCCGCAAGCCCAAGATAGCCGAGCCACCCCAGTTCAACTGCCACGTTTGCAACCGCCAGTTCACGCGTCGCTGGAACCGGGATCAGCACTTGAAGATCCACGATGCCGGCCGCGAGAAGCAGTTCTGGTGCCGGCCATGCGGCGCATCGTTCTTCAGGTAGGAGCCTATGCACTATCTTGGACGAAATTGGACCGTATTCAACTCGATTCAATGGCGCTGCTGTTTGCTCCCTCCCCTCCATTCGTGCATCATGCTGCTGCTGATGCGAATCAAAGGATACTGACTCGTGTTGCCGGTTCTTTCGACGAAACGATACCGTCTGCAGGCTGGCCGACCTCAACCGCCATGTCAACAACCACTCCATATCCCAACTCTTGCACAAGCACCAACGGTAGCCAAGCAAGGCCGTCCGTGCGGCAACGGCCGCTCTCTCCCTCCCCTCTTGCCCACTTGCCCTAACTGTCGGTGGTGGTGATGGTGGTGATGGTGGTGGTGATGGCCTTGTCTCTGCTTCAGCTGGCTGTGCAGATCGTGGGTCCTTGGGTCTTGGGTCTGGGCAATGAGCATGGGCCTGGGATGTCTCATACCCGTGCCGCCCTGCACGATCGTCTCCTCCATCTGGTCATCTCGGTTTCTCTGATTGCACGTTTCCCATACGCACACGCACACGCATGACCCCCCCCCAGTATCCTCGCACTCGCACTCTTGCACGATTTGTCTCAGTTTCATTCTTCGCTGCTCTGCTGTTTTTGTTCTCCGTTGTTGTTATTACTTTTCTGCTGATATGGCTCACATTGCTCTCTCTCTCTCTCTCTCTCTCTCTCTTTCTTGATGCTATTCTGATCTTGCTGGCTTTTTCTTTCATCTCGTTGTTTCTCTTTTTACTCCGCGCTCATTGGAATCTGTGAGCAGCACTTCCTTGTCCGCTGATGGACAGCAGCAGCGCTTCGTTGTCCATCAGCATCGTGTTTTGCTCACAATTCCTGAATTGTTGTATGTACTTTTCGATGTGTCTATATGTATGTATGTATGTGTGTATGTATGTGCGTCCTGTGTGTTATGGATGCAGCTTTTTGGAGGTGGCGGGAGGAAGGGATTCCTCCTGTCAGTCTGTGAGTCTCCATATGCGTTCTGCCCTATGGTGGTACCCAATGAAAGCCCGGTGGCGTGCCTGGATTCTTTGCTTCCGACTCGAGGGATTCTCTACCTCCAGCTCGAGGGGGGACCCGGTTGTGATTCGCATCACCCACCTCCACTCGCTCTGTCTGAGAGATTCCAGTTCCTTCATGTGTCTCAATTGCCGTCTGCAGGGGTTTATTTCGTATTGTCGTTGTGTGTAAAGAGGGGGGGGGTGCAGGCGGTAGGCGAGGGAGTATTGTACCCAAATTACGAGGCCGTTGAATCGTGCAAAGAGAGAGAGTGAACCCAGGAGGAGCACAGGAAGATAGTGCCTCGACAACCAGCGGAAATGCTCTCCTCTGCTCTCTCCCCTTGCTTTGTCTTTGCCTGTGACAAAGCCCGAGGGGGGGGGTCAGTCCTCAGACTTGCTGGGGGAAGCACTGCAGAGAGGTGCCGTCGGCAATGATCTGGATCTCGCTCTTGAGTTGGAGAGGATCGCCGTTGAAGGCAATGAGCTGGTTGCGGAAGCCCGGGACAATGCGGCCAACGCTCTGGTTGAGAGCTGTGGCGTTGCCGAGGCCAAAGACATCGGCAACCTTCCAAGTGACCAGTCCGATGGCGTCAATGTCGCTAAAGAGGTTCAGGGTCGAGTCGCCCTTGACCCAGCCGGCTTCCCAGATGAGCTCGTGCGCCATGTCAACGCTAGCGAGAACAAAGTTGACCTGGTGCTGCTTGAGGATCTCGGGCCCCGTCGGGCGGCTGCCGGTTGGGCGGCACTTGCGAGTCTCCCACTGGCCGGGTGTGCAGCGGGCGGGCTGCAAGATCACGCTGACCTGGGCCTCGGCAAGCTCGGCGGCAACAGACCAGGCCTCAGCACCGCCGACGATGACCCAGTTTGTGATCGCCGGTGCTTCGGGTTTCTTGGTCTCCTCGGCCTTCTTGAGAGCAATGATGCGGAGAATGTCGCTCGCGGAGTGCGCCTGACCAGATGGATCGCATAGACAGCAGGTGCACAATTTTTTCCCCAAGCCATGATTGTGGCCACGGGACACAGCGATACCCGTTAGTTACCTGCGGGGCACTGCTTTCTTGATACTGGCTTGCCCCGGCTGCTTCAGTCACTGGCACTCCCTGAGATCCAGCACCGCGCTCACACAATTCCCTCCTCTTGAGCACTGGTCTCCTGCGAGCACGACGGCATCAGTCTCACCTCGATGAGGAACGGCAGCTGGCCGCTCTGGACTCGCTCCAGTGGGTTGTTGCCCTTCTCCAAAACGCGACGCAACTTGGCAATCTGTCCCGTAACAGAGCCCTCTGGCCCGTCGACCTTGGCTGCGTTGCCGATGCGGGCGTGGACAGCAGCTTCCTCTTGAACAACAGAGCCAACAAGGTCTATTGCACGATCAGAACCAAGCACATGTGAGATCCCAGATTGGTCAGTAACAGTTCATGTTAACGCCCAACTCAATCTCGATGGCTCGATGGCCCGACACCGCCGCAGCTGGATCCAGAGAGTACAGATGCGCATGCGATGCAGCAACGGGGTGGGCATGGAGCTGCAGCAGCTACGCGAGCAGTAAACTTACTCTCGGTTGTGGTTCGATAGGCGACGCTCAGGCCCTGGAAGACACCGGGAGCCTCCGGAGCAGTAACGGCAGTCAAAATGCCTGGCGGCAGTCACAATGTTTTCTTGCATTAGCCAGGATCGCAGGAGACGCTCGACTGTTCGGTTGCTCAGCTGCCATCAGTGTCGGTGATTGGCGTATATGGCATTTGGGACATGGAGTCATCTGCACACGTACCAGCGTTCCGCAAGACCGTCCTAACCTTGGAGTCACCGAGTGTGAGACCGTCAACGGCGCGGAGCCACTGAGATCGCTCTTCGAAGGGGTAGCCCGTCGACTCGCCATCCTTGGTATCGCTCTCAGAAGGAATCTCCTCCAAGCCAGTTCGGACGTTTGCGGCAATGATGCCCTGGTTTGCGATGGAAACGACATGGTAAGAAACAAGCAGCACTTTGGACACGACAAAGCCACGAGCGGGGAGGGGGAGGCAATCGCCGCGAGGTGCTTGAGCTAATAACGTCATCCAACCCTTGCGCTTCAGGCTCGATTTTTGCCGTCGGAGCCTGCTGCGTCATCGAACAAGCTTACTCACCGGGATCACGACGCCACCCTTGAGATCGTAGACATCGCCTTCGAGCTTGCAGTCGTTCTTGCGGCCGAGGCAGGTGATGACTCCATCCACAGTCACCACAACTGCATCCCGGAGGACAGTGGATTCGTTGGCATAGAGGCGCCCAATGTTGACCAAGCTGTAGTGGGAGGACTGGGGCTGGCACGAGGTGCTAGACGGACGGACCGTCATCTGGGGCTTGATCACCTCGAGGGAGCTCGGAGGAGGAGTAAAGTCGAGCGAGAAAGTCTCGAAGCCATCGGTGTAGACCCTGAGAGGATGAGCGCCAAGCTCCAGGGGGTTTCTGGAATGAAATGGTGAGGTATTAGAAGCCTCGGTAGAGAGGGAGCAGAGTGCCAGTGAAGGGCGTCCTGAGCCAGAACGAGGAGGCAAGCAGCGGCGGAGCAGACAGCTTGCTCAGCGAGCGAGATTTTGGTCCTTCAGCAACGCACGGCAGAGGGCATACCTGTCCCAGACAACAACATCGGCATCGTATCCGGGCTTGAGTCGACCGATTCGCCAGCCAAGACCCAGGCGATCGGCCGGCACCGAAGTGACCGCCGCAAAGGCCAAGTGTGCGGGCAAGCCAAAGTGGTGTCCTTTGGCAGCTTGATAGAGAAGGTGCTGAAGAGGACCGGGGGGGATGGCCGTTTAGAGGACTGCCTTGCCAGGTGGGGTGAGATGCACGCTGACGATGCAAGCAAGCCTCTGCGCGGGACCGGGGTGAACCCAGCTCAACACCAAAGCAACAGGCGGCATCGAACCTGCGAGTTGAGGACGGGATGGTCACTCTTGTAGGCGACTTGGACGCCGTGGTCAGCCAGGATCTTGCCGGCGTGGAGCGAGCCTTGGTACGCCTCGGTTTTGTATGCCCAGTGATCAGACTGGCAGTGACAGCACGAGCGAGACAGAAAGAGCAACGAACCGAGCATGGTCCAGAGAGGACGACGTAAGAAAACAGCAAGCAACGACCGCAGGCAGGGATGGCCACAGTGGTTAGCAAGTCCCTGCTCCCCCCCCCTCTCCACTGCTACTCGATTGCAGCCTCAAGACTCACAAAGATAGCCACGGAGATGTTTTCCTTGGCCAGCTCAGTGCCGAGGAGCCAGGCGGAGGTTGCGTGGTGGAACGTGCGGATCTTGAAGCCAAACTCGTGCGAGTTGCGAATCATCATTTGGAGGTCATGAGTCTAACGCCCAAACAAGCAAGCACAGGAGATTAGCTTTGTTGTCTGAAGCGTTTGCGAACTCGACCACACAAGGCATCGGGAAAGGAGACCAACCTCGTAGCAGTGGACGTTGAGGCCGACATCGCCGCGAAGGAGAGCAACCAAGCTCTCGAGCTTGAGGTCCTCGGGGAAGCGCGAACTGACGACGCGGTGGGCCGATCGTCCGAAGCGGCGGCGAGCCTCGGAGGCAACAGCGCACCAGTCGTCCTGGACATCCTTGAGCTTTTGGGCGGCCTCGAACTTTTCACGGAAGAGCCAAGCCTCGCCCATACGGGAGAAGGGCATGGTGCGCGGGCCATAGGAGCGCTTGGGGTTCTCGCCGCAAGCCATTTTCATCCATCGCCATTGCTTTCCGTCGCCGGATTTCATATTGTAGTTGATGAGCATTTCCTCGGAGTTGTTGCTGGGAGTGCGGCGGAGCTTGAAGCTGGCAGAAAAGTTGCACAAAGTCAGCGGAACAGTTTCTGGGCCCTGGGATTTGGGGTCTGGTCCAGGAGCAGTCTCGGTGGCTATGGCTATGGCTATGGCTATGGCTATGGCTCCGATGCTCCGTACTTACACGTATGCCTCGCCGCCCATGAGGTTTCCAGAGCCAGGAAGGACAAGCGAGGTGGTGACACCGCCCTGGAAGCAGGCCGGAACTCGTCAGCTGCGATACCGAACTCCAAAGCCTCGTTAGATCCACGTCTCGGCAGCCGCTCGCTCGCTCTGACGATACTGCGCCAGCCCGATCGGTGGCGGTAATCCAAGCAACGCCTCCCCATGCATGCGATCTGGATGGCTGTATTCGCACCGATCTGATCAAACCAGCTCGTGGCTAGGCACCTGCTGATCGGACTAGAGATGTACCCTTACGAGTCGCCCCCTTCAGGAGCCGGACGCCTTACCGAATGAACAACGCCGATGGCGTCGTCAAAGGAGTTGAACGAGTCAAGCGAGCGCATCTGCGGCAGCGTGGGTCCGCTCATTTCGTTGGTGTCGGAATGACCCCAGAGCGATGGCCACGAGTCTGTGCCAATGTGGGAATGCTGATCAACGATACCCGGGGTGACGTAGCGACCCTCGACATCGAGATAAGCAACGGGTTCGTCGTCTTGCAGGGACTGGACAAAGTGATGCAGCTCGTCGGTGCTGGGGTTGACGGCCTGGATCAGACCACGGTAGAGAGCCAGGGTGGCGTTATGGATGACGTTGCCATCGCCATCCCAGATCAGGGCGTTTTTGATGACGAGGGCGCCACCATCCTTGGGGGAGGTGGGCTTGCTGTCGGCCGGGAAGCGAGGGTTGGAGGCACGGGGCTCGGCGAGCCTGTCCTGGATCTGCTTCTGGGCAGGATCAAGAGCAAGGCAGCGACGCAGGCCGGCTTCGAAGGCCTCTTCGGGGAGACCGAGCGAGCTCAGGGTCGGAGGATGGTCGATCGAGTCGAGATGGGCATGGAGCACAAATGGGGTGATGGCGAGGAAGATCAGGGCAGCCAGGAAGGCCAGCAGAAGCTGGGATCGGCGTTGGGTGTACCAAGGGCGATGTCGCGGGACAATGGAGGGAGAGCGGGTGTCCTCGTCTTCGTCGTCGTCGAGGAGCGGGACGCGCTCGGCTCGTCTGGAGGACATTGCTGGGATGGGTGTCGACAGAAAGGGATGGAGAGCCGGGCCGGCGATGGAGAGGGGAGATGGATTTATGTCGTTCTTCCCGCGCCGTTGCGCCGGGGGGAATTCCCATGACGGCACGCGCCTTGTCGCACAGACGACACGTGTCGGGTGGCGCACGATGTCGCTCCGATGGGCCGGCTGCGCGGGATCGACAGGGGTATTGCCGCGCAGTTACTCGTGCGGTTGCTGGTGCGGTTGCTGGTGTAGTTGCCGACGTGGTTGCTGGTGTAGTTGCCGACGTGGTTGCTGGTGCGGTTGCCGTATACCTCCGTCCGTTCTCACTTCCATCGTCACTGCTGTGGCTTCCCATGCCAGAGTCGCAATTTGTTTTGCCACCACCAGCCTTCTCTTGCGACTTGCGTGCCACAGCCCACCCCGCACCGGTTGCATTTCAAATCAGCATCATCTCCCATGTGTTGCGCGCGCGGCCCATGTCCATGCCGGGCCTTTCTGGGTGTATTCTCGCTTTCTTGCCTCGGTCAATGCCGTGCCGGCTTCAGATCCGATCGGTTCCTGCCTCGCGTCCGTGCTCCATCTTTGCTGTCCGCGCACCAAACTGCACCGCCCGCTTGGGCTCCGTTGCCGCCTTTGTGAGCCCCAGCTCGCGCTGGACGTACATCCTCAGCACCAGCTTCTCGCCAATGCCTTTGCGGAAGCGCAGATCGGCTTTGTGGTACACTGGCAACGACGACGCAACGTTGACAAAGTCCTCGTCCAGGAACGGGAATCGCACCTGCCCGCGCCAGATGATCGGGACGTCAGTCAGCTCGAGCGTTGCGGATGCGATCCAGTGCACGGCGGAAGCTGAAGAGCCGTCTCGCCATCGCTATGAATACCCTCCAAGCATCGGGCGTCGCCTGTTTTCCACAGCATCAGAGCCTACCTCTTTGCCATGATCGGCTATGATGCGATCGTCGCGACCCATGTTTCGCTCCGAGATGCGCCCCAGGTCCATCTTGATTTCCTCGTAGAGGCCGGCCCACCCCGCCGTATCGAACCTGACCTTATGGCGGCCATATCCTCCGAGCTGCTCATCCGCACCAAGGCCGCTCAACAGAACTCTGGCCGGCGAGCTGTACGGTCGATTGTCCTGCAGGGAACCATCCATTGGCACAAATCAGAACGGCGACGCCTGCAACAAGGTGCTCCAAACATGCCACATACGCTGGGGCTGCCTACTTACATCGTGGAGCACGCCTAAGCTCCAGCAATTGTCGGGATGAATCGATAGATCTGGGTCAGCATAGGCACCACAGATACGGCGCTGCGGAAGCTATGCTTCGGAAGGAGAACACAATGCATACCTTCTCCGCGAGAGGCAAACCAAAATGCCATGGCAATACTCTGCAAAGTCACCACGATTGTCCCGATCCAAACAGAGATGGTCAATGCATCAAGCCACTGATGGAGCAGCGTGCTGCGGCAGCCCGAGATGCGGACGCACCAGATCCATCACAGTCGACAGCGGCATCATCAGCGACGCGATGTAGTCCTTCTTCTCCATGGCCTCTTTGTAAGTGATGTTGATCTTGACAAAGTTCCATTGCCGACCGGGGCAGCTCTCCTTCAATTCTGCGAGCCCCGAGAGCCCGGTCAAGCGGTCAGGGACGTTGTACACTGACTCATCGTCAACAGTGGCCGAGGCTGCATCAACTGGCTTGATGGGAGCACCCGAAAGGCTGTCGCACTCGCTGTCGAGAGCAGCGCTCTCTCGCTTCTTGCCTCTGCTGGATTTGGCGGACTGAGCCTTTTGAACTCGAGGATTCTCAAACCCAACGTTGAGTAGATCGATGGGTTCATCTAGCGGCAAGTGGCGGTGCGCCAGGGCAGCAAGGGCAATGCAATCCAGACCACCCGAGAACAGAACTCCAAGACGGGCGGCATGTGGCTTTGGGCTGGGCAACCAATACATCGATCGGCACGGGTGAGTACGCCAAGGATCGAGCAACGACAGAGGTGGCCCATTCGCTACGGAAACCAATCGATGGCGAGCGAAGCAGAAGCACGATATCAACAAACACACGGCGCAGGATGGGTGTCTGGCTTCCCACCTTTGGATGAGTTTTGGAATACTCTGAACTCGCCGCCGGACTGCATTGCTCAAGGCTTCGTCGAATCGCCTGAGCACAGCCGTTGTGTGCTCGGGCAAGACCGGGAATTCGTTTGGCAGAGTTGTCGCAAGCAAGTAGTCCACAACTTGATCCGATTCTGAGACCGAGGGAAGGGTACTGTTGATGTCCTGCAGCGGGCTTGGCTGGGGATGCAAGGGCCATGGGCGTGAGGGCCTGGAAGTCGCAGAAAGCGCCGGTATCAAGGACCGTCTCATCGCATGACAGCCGCCATCCACGAACGAGCCCAGTGCCATAAAGACGGAGGCAGCAGCTTCCAAATGAATGCAATCAGCCGCTGGGTCTTACAAGAAAGTCCTCAGAGCCAACTTGGGATACCGCTGAGCTCCATGGGAAGTGGCGGATATGCTCCTTGAACTGACAATCCAGCCGCGGTTAGATGCTGTCGGTATGCCACTGCACAATAACCAACGCTTCGTCATCCGATGCTGGAATCTGTATCTGCGGCGCTTACTTGGCTTGAAAAGCTGCTGGCGTCGGGTCCTTGTGGGGTTGATTCCAGAGCCTGGTTCAGGGTCTGAGCCGCCTCATCCAGCGAGCGCAGGTCCAGACAGTACATCCCATCTGCAGGCAGCTCTGTCCAAAAGCCCGGCGGGTCCATCTCCGTTCCGGCCGTCACCGAGGATATCAAGAAGAGATCCGAACCCGCCACCCAGCCAGCAGACTCGGGTAGTGAACCACAAGCGATCTCCGGCCGAGGCAGTCGCGACCAAACCACAGCCGCCGCCGATCGAGTTGATAGAAGCACATGGACCATTCGCCCTTGAGTTTTGCTATGCCTTTGAGCAGGCTTGGAGAATCGCCGACGTTCTGGGCGATAAATTCGGCCACTGCCGCAGTGTCATTCGTGTCCCAGATGGCTGTCGTCAAGAATCCCGTCGAGTCCGCCATAGATCTCGCCATTGAAGGACAGTGCTATGGGCGAGGAGCACGCAGAGACTCTGTCGAGCAGAGGAGCGGGACACTCCGAGTGGGGTTGATACGGCTGAGGTGTGACCTGGCTCCCTCGCAGGTGCAGGACGGTCGAATGCATCGTTAGGGCGAGCGAGTTGGCAGTGAACACCAGAGAGCCTTGATGATCGGGGCCTTGCAGGAGCAGAGTTTGATTATCGACATTTTGCAGCTATCGGCATTGTGCAGCTGTTGGTATAGATCAATCGACGGTGTCGGTCGACCAATTGTGGACTCGAATGGCTGAGGGCATGTGGCCGGTGGTATGCTGCAGCAATCTCTGGAGTCCTTGGGTACGATCCGAAGCCCAAGTTCATTTCACGCACAGGTGTGAATGCCCTCCACACGACAGCTACCTCTGTTCTTGTTCTTCAGCAGCAGTGCCTCCCACATCGGGGCCCACTATCGGTGATGCAAATGCTGGAAGTTACACTCACGAGCCTCGACTGGATCTGCTTCTGGGTGGTTGCGACATGCTGTGGACGACAGACAGCACGACCAACCTTGGACGATCGTAAGTCGACCGGGCCAGTCGACCGGGCAAGCCCACAGAGGATGCCGCACATGTGCGCTGCAAGCGGCAGGAACGAGCGGGGGAGTAAGTTGTCACGGCGGGCGATCGCAAGCTCCGCGAGAGAACAGGGTTGGAGAAGAAGCGAGTGTCTGGCTGGAGCCGGGCCGACGACGACTTG
>NW_026516519.1:0-27023 GCF_025602895.1 Polychytrium aggregatum | reverse complement strand
GGACACGTATGGCGATGCATCTGGGGTGCTGTTCATTGATGGGAAACCACAAAACATGGCAGAGCTCTGGGTGAGCACAAATGCAAAGCTCGATGGCTCACAGAAGAAGAGCAAGAGTGGCAAAAACGGGGGGCGTCATCCCAAAAGCAAAACCAGGAACTCTGTGGGTGGCTCTCGTTTCAGAGGACGCCATCATAGTCGTCGGAAGACTCGTCAATATCGAGCAAGCCGGCGTTGAGTTCGTTGCTGGCATCGAAGCGAATGTGCTGCGCACTCGGGGGAGGGTTGCGGATGATCCGGGTGGTGCGGCGAACGACGACTCGCGAGGGATTATCATGGGTCGTGGTCGTGGTTGTGGTTGTCGTGTTGGCAGGGACACTGTTTGTAGGAGCGACGGCAGTGAACGGCGCCAATATATCGAGCTGCGGGGACATGTAGCTGTCAAAGGTCAGTGCAAGCGTGCTCGTGGTTGGAGGTGACTGGGAAGTCACAGGCATGCCCGGTGTGGTAGCAACTCCGCTTCCGTCACCGGCTCCGGTTGTAGTCACAGTTGTAGGGGGAGAGTTAGCGACTCGGCTCAGGACTGTGCTGAAGATCCTCATGACGTCGGCGGACTGATCTGCACCGATATCGATACCAACATGGACGGTACGATCACCA
Source organism: Polychytrium aggregatum (assembly GCF_025602895.1). NCBI lineage: Eukaryota > Fungi > Chytridiomycota > Chytridiomycetes > Polychytriales > Polychytrium > Polychytrium aggregatum. The sequence goes on along the minus strand of NW_026516519.1, from coordinate 26,363 downwards.
GACATGCACTGGAGCCAATTGTACAGCATATCGATATCATTCGAGGTGACCGCATGACCGCGCTCCATCGGAGTGAGATGCATCAGGCCAGAATTGAGACTCAAGGTGACCAAATCCAACATCAGTCGCACAAGGGCAGGTGAGTGAGCCAGTGGATCGGTAGTGTTCATCCAACTCATCTCACGGGTCATATCCCGGAGCATCTCGATGTTTCGCATGCAGACACGGAGGCGGTTGTAGAGATGCTTGCGTGTGCGATGCCAGGCGCGGTACATCTGGGTGTCGTTGTAGAAGCTGGTTCTGCAAATGACACACTTGTACGAGCCCTCGACCAGGACTTTGTAGCATGGGCGGCACACGAAATGGGTGCAGCCAGCGAATTGGTTGACGGACGTGACATCCCTCATACAGATCGGGCAGGACTGGGCGGTTTCAAGCTTGACCTCTGGCATCGTGAATGCGTGTTTCGTTGTCGGACCCACGCGAGTTCTACAGATATATAGTATTTTTTCCTTTAGAGTTTTTCTCCAACACTGTCGAGGAGACAGCCAGCATACTGCCCGTACCACTCCGACAGAGATTTGCGCCCAATGGCCACAGCGGGTTGACTCTTGCGCGGCCACGAACACCTCTTGGCAACCATCGAACAACTTGTACCCACCCTGGTCTTCGATGCCAGAGTATCGGACGGCTTACCATGGCCACTTGACACACCCCCGCGAAGCTGTGACATCAATCTTTTCTTTCCGGACACTGGTCGCCCTTTCTTACTACTCAAAGACCCTTTCGATGGTCGCGTTCTGGTTTTACGCACATGGGAGTGTGTACTGCCGCCTTTTCGGGTCTTGGAGACCTGTGTCTTGCGGCGCTGCTGCTTGGTCTTGCTCTTCTTGTTGGTGGATCCGGTGTTCTTTCGTACAGTGAGTCTCATTGTTTCACAGGTTGTACTGCCTTTGGTTGCTCAAAATTTTCTGCCAACGTCGTTGATGTTGTCAAAGAAAAGCTCGCGGAAGGTGGATATATCGTCGTCGTATATGATCTTATGGTTGATTTCATTCAGAGACGCCCCCATCAAGCAGACCTGCAGGACAAAATAGATTGCATAGACGCCACACTCACTGTCACCAGATTGATGAGCGGTGGTGTTGTATCGACATATACCACAGTGTTGATCGATGAACTCCTGTATGAAGCGATGGCGCCGGTATTTTGGATACTGGCTGGGGAGCTTTCCCGTCGAATCGAAAAACTCACCGTACCACAGCTGCTTTCGCTTGCTATACTGGATCACGAGGGCAACCCAGTGCTCACCTGGCTTGTCTGTCGGGTCGGTGTTGAACACAATCGCATTCTTGCGGGTGGGGTCGGGGTTGAATTTCAGCAACCCAAGCGCAAACCAGTCACATGGCAGTGCTCCCCAATACTTGAAATTTCCCAACTCGGCGTACTGCTTCAATACGTTGTCTATGTGCATCGTCCAGAGCCAGCTCTTGGGCGGTGCAGGACGAAAGACGGTCTTTTGCATCTTGCGGAGCATTCGCTTTTCCTCCTGCGCGAGCACAAGTTGCGGATAGAGTTGCAGTGCGCGCCGGAGCCAATATCGTTGATCCTTGTCGGGAAAGGTTTCTTGCAGCTTGGCGATCGCATCGGAGCGCGTTCGAAAGCGGTCATGTCCTTCGTTGAAGATTCGTAGAAGCAATTGGAGCTGCTCGTCCGAATAGCAGCTATATTGGTCACCATTGGATGTCGGGGCACAGCTCGAGCATATGGCGAAATCTGGCACGATGGTCTCGTCGGCAGTGGTGTCGTGCTCAAACAGAGTGTCTTCGTCGGTCATTGATGCGGTAGACTGGAGAGAGGCTGCGAAAAAAACGCAGTAAGGGCATTTTTCTAGAGCATGGGTATACACCACCCTTCCAGTCTCTGAATTCAGCATGTCGTTCCCCGTGTGTCGCTGGCTTCTGCTTCTCCCCGAAATCGTCCAAGCACATGGTGTCTGCCCTCTGCTCGACCCTGCCTACCAGGGCACCGATACACTCCAGAGATGGCTCGAGTTATCCCAGTATCGCGACGGCTTTGACCGCTACGTGAACCAGACACCCCTTCGGTCCATCGAGCGCGACCACAAGAGCTTGCTGACCGTGTTCAACCAAAAGATGGATTCCCTGTTGAGCGAGACCTGTCAATTGTCGATGGAAATGATCGAGGACATGGTCTCCAAGCACAAGCGCGGCAAGCACTATCGAGCAAAGAAAGACGAGCTCATACGCACCTTTGGGGTCGTCCATGAATTCACTGGCCTTGATGTCACCACACTCCTTGGCGTCCGCTCCATCATTGTTCCGTCCTCTGGCATCGAGCCAGACGCGCATATGAAGGAGATGCTTGACGCGTTGCTCGACCAGCAGTATCGCATTTTGCAGGAGAGGAACCACGTCATGTCGATACAGAAGGGATGCGAGATAGAGCTCGAAAAACTCGAGGCCGGGGGATTCTGCTTGAATCAGCACCAGGGCCGCTATTTCAAGCGCTGGACACAGCTCTCGCTGACACAGAAACTCGAGCGCATTTCCGCATTCTACCAGGGCGTCATCCCTGCGCCACACACCGATCGTTCCTGCCTGGATACGGCCGATATCAAGTGGAACTCCAAGCTCGGTATCATCGAGTCCATCGCCATACCCGAGACAGCGCCCGGGGAAACCACACCGCCTCCGAAGAAGAAGCGCAAGACCACCAAGACCAGGACCGCTGTGGTAGATGCCGCTGCAGCACTCACCGGCACCAATACGATCGTCCTGGGCAACAATGAACTGGCCATGCAGAAGAAGGCAGAAATCCGCAATGTCAACGAGATCCTACTGTGGTGCATTCTCCAGGGTCTGGGCATCGACAAGGCCGCTCCAAAGGTCGAACCAGAGTTCCGTGCCTATGCCCAGAAGGTCTACACAAAGATGCGCAACGCCATCATCAATCGAAACATCCAGGACGAGTGAATGAGTGTGTGGGATCAAGCACCGACTGCGATTGCGTCTGTTTGTTTTTTTCTACACCCATTGGTATCAATACACCTCATGTCCCTCACTCCACCCAATCGCATCAACATTGACTCTTCGTTGCGCTACGGGTCCTTCCTTCCCGACCGCAAATGGTGCAGCCCGCTTCTCGACAACAATACCATGCCCGAGCACATGCATGTCCCCGATGCCCGAGTGACCCAAATCATTCCCGAGGCACTCTGGCTGCACAATTCGTGCGATCGTGTCACGCAGGTGCCAATCATTGCCGGGAACCCTCAGGCATCCGTATCCCGCAGCCCTGGCATCTCCACCTCGCTCATGTCCTCGGACACTCGGGTCTACAGCTCATCTAAATACAATCCAGACACCAGCGGTGGCTATGGTTACATGGGTGCGAACACTCTTCCCTTTGGCACAAACCGCGTCGGCTCTGGCCCTGGCTCTGGAGCACCTGGATCCAGTTCGGGTTCGGGTTCGGGTGCACCCAGCGGTGGCTATGTCTCTCTGGATTACAGCAATGTCTCATATGCGCCAAAGAAGCAGCTCCCGGATGCATCCGCCGTCTTCAAAAACACACAGTGGTGGTCTAATACCCCTTATGCGGCCGGTGCACCCAGTGCTAGCGGCAGTGTTTTTGATCCTTCCAAGGCACCCATCGTCCTCAATGATCCCACCAAACCATTCCCCACCGTCCCACTGACATACACAATCGCACCGTCAACGCTGGATTCAGACGGTAATGCTATATTCGACAAGAGCAGCTTGTGCTGAATGCTGTTTTTGTGCACACAGACAAACTCAGCTCCATTCCCTCGTGCCCCAGGCGCTGGGTGATGTGCGATTCGAACCCAGCGTACCCAGGAATCAGGGTGACTCGCAGATATGTGAGCCCCCTCATGCCTGCCAGGTGCGAAAAATCAACGACATGATTTCCTCCAAGATCGAGGCGCTTGAGTTCCTTGCATTCACCCAGACTCGCAGGAATGTGGGTGATACTGTTGGCAAAGAGATTCAACTCGACCAGATGGGGTAGACTGGTGGACAGGTTGCTTGGAATCTTGGTGATTTGGTTGTGCGAGAGATCGAGCACTTGCAGATTCACAGGAAGCAGACAGGCTTGCAGGACTCGGATGGCATTGTGGCTCAGGTCGAGCTCAGTGATGGTCTCGAACTCGTCTGACGACATGTCTGGGGTGGATGTGAATCGCAGCTTGCTCAGGTTGAAAGTCCTGAGCGTGAAAATGCTCCCAGTGAGTGGGGTTTCGATTGCGTCGTCTCCTGGCAGGGAAGTCATGGCGAGATCTCTGGCACTCAGGGCTCCCCAATCAGCACCCGGAATTTATGATGGCGCTGGGCAGCGTCCAGCATGGCAAGCATCACGTCCTCGTTCGCTCGCTGCTCCTCATTGGTGTCGTATCGTTTCGCACAGTACGACTTGACCGCGAATCGCAAGGCACCCTTCAGCATGGCTGCCAGACTCGTGCGCGCCTGGTGATCCATCGCTTGAACGTGGCAAGCCAGGCGGGCAGCATAGTCATCTCCGAGCCCCTGGATTCCCGGCGAGGAGAGAAACGACGATGCGCGATGCTGAAAGTCTGCCACATGGGGGATGAGCATACCCTCCATGGTCAGCTGGAAGCTGTTCAGCAAGATGGTGTTGATGTAGCTATCCTGCTCATATTTCTCAATGACGCTTTCGCTGGCAAATGTGCTCAGGCACTTGTGCATCATGCGCTTGGCGAACAGCGTCTCGCACATGCGGAAATGGCGAAGCGTCTCCAGCAGCACACACTTTTTGAGCCAGAGGGGGTCCGGGAATCGCGTGAGATGGCGATTGACCTCGGGATCCAAGAGGCCGCTCTTCTCGAGGCGCTTCGTGAGTCCACAGCCGAGTCTCGTGGCTGGCTGACTGAGGTCGTCGCAGATGGCTGGGATGTCCAGCACAAACATCCAAGCAAAGATGCGCTCCTGCACCTCCTGGGGAAGTGCCCAGAAAAGCTTGTGGAAGGATATAGACTGTGTTGTATTGCGGGACATGCTGCTCTTGTTTGGAGGACAAAAAATGTGTGCTCAAGAGGAGCTGGGGACAGGGGCTGGCGCTGGCACGGCCGCAGTGGCAGACGGATCCACGACCGCCGGCTGTGGTGCGACAGCACTGGGCTGGGCAGCGGCGACGGCGGCCGCGGGGGTCGGACTGGCAGTGGGCGGTTTCACCCGGACTGCGCTGGCTCCGGCGGCCGATGCACCACAGAACGTGGTCTTGTTGGTGTAGAAGAGATACCCGAGCCCGCCACCAGTCAAGAGGATAAAGATGATCGCAGTGATGAGGATGATCGTGATGGTTTCCATTGCTTGTGTGTGTTGTTCTGTCCATTGGAAAGGAGAAAAAAATCACCATCCTGGCGGAATGAACCCTGGCAGGGCCGCTGCCTCGATCATGTGGGCAGCATGGGAGGCATCCACAAGCGCCCCGGGCATGTTGGCGTTCGGATCCCCATGCACCCTGCTGCGGAGATATTGCACCCACTCCCATTCGTCCTGCGGCTGGGAAGGAGGCAAAAAACCACCCGACCGCTGCACGGCGGAGGCGAGGCTCTTGAAGGGATCGTCCGTCATGTCCTTGACATGCAGCGGAATCGCGCTGAATGGCAGCGGTCCATGGCCATCGGAGTCGAAGGGAAACACCCAGCGACGGCTGTACATCTTCTCCCAAAAGGCATCCTGTGTTGCTACTGTGCTGTAGTCTTCCAGCACCACACAATGTGCCGCTTGGAGCCTGGTCTCATAGAGCGCACGCACAAGTGCATGGCCATCGACAATATAGGGTATTTTGCCAGGGCCAATGACGACACTGACCCGTTTGGCATTGAGGTAGTTGTAGAGCCTGTCCGCTTTCACAATCAGTGAGCGGATGGTCAGGCGCTTCAGTTCAACATCCTTGAACCCCACCGTGATCTGCGTGGGGCGGAGTCCGTCGATGGGTAGAGTGAGCAGTCGCTGTACAGGGGAGTTGCTCATGGTCGGCGTGTCCTACAAGAGGCCCAGATCATTTTTTCCATCCTGGCCGCGCAGCCCTGCTCTTTCGCTTTCATCTCTCCTGTGTCCTTCAACCAACCATGACCACCGCTGCAACACTCGAACGCTTCCATATCGACTCGATCATTCGTCTCCTCGCACCTGCGATCCTCGACAAGACCCTGGATGATCTGGCCCGCGATTCCTTTCGCTTGGCAGGCCAGCACGAAGCCAGGGGTGAAGCCTTCGAAGTCCTCTACCAATGCTGCATCATCGCATGCATCCGGGCCGTCCAGGAGGACATCGTCGGCATGGGCAAGTGGATCAACAAGCTTCAGAAGAACCACATCGTCTTTGAGGACAATCTGGTGGCTCGCCATGTCTTGGCGCTGTGCGAGTTCCTCGTCGATCACTCTCCAGCCCAGATTCGATGCAAGGCACTCGAAACACACACGCTGGATTTGCCCGACAGCGATACTGAGACGGTCACGACAGCAGCTGCAAAGTTCTACATCGATGAAGACGACGATCTTGTCGACTACAGCGACGACGACGAACCCGGCGACGACAAACCCGAGGAGCAACCTAGCGACGAATCGAGCCTGTATATTGCGCAGTACATGGCATCCAGGGGCGAGGAGTGTCTCAGATCCAAGCAGTACGTCGAGGCACAGGAGATGATTCTCAATGCTCTTGAAATCATCTATGGTCTCGGAAGCATCCCTACCGATCTCGAGGACTCTCTCCATCACACATTGTTCAGTGTGAGATCCAGGCTCCATGATCTTGGCGATATGAGAACCATCCTCTCGCGCAGCGAATCCCATTGAAATCATTTGTTGCCCTATTGTAGTTACCCCGTCCGCATTCTTCGCTACCATGTTTGATTTTTTCGCGAAATTCCTTAATAAACCACTCAACCAAGACTCCGCACCAGGTCCATCTACTAACTCAGAGTCGGTTCCAGAGTCAAAGGCACAGCTCGATCCTGACAAAACCGACGCTGATATCGAGTCTTGTGATGGCTCCGAGCTCACCGACGAGGGTGATGTGAATGAAATGACATTTGCCGAGGAGATGGAGATCCTGGCAGAGTGCATCAACCAGGCAGCGACCGACACTATCCACTCGGTGCCCTGCATGGATGCCATCGCCTTTGTCACAGAGCTGGACATGTCCAATATTCGCGATCTGGATATCCTGCACAGCATGCCCCGCGAGTTTCATGTGCTCGTGTCCCTCGATCTATCGGGAACCAGTATCTCAACCATGGATGGCTTCCCCACAAGCGTACCCGTCCTCGAGCATCTGATCATGCGCGATTGCTTATCGCTGCGTACACTAGATGGCCTGCCTCACTCACTCCCCGAGCTGAAGACTCTGGATCTGTCAGCATGCAGAAGTCTCGAGTCACTCGCTGGCCTGCCAAAGGATCTGCCTCTACTCGAATGCCTTACTCTGAACAACTGCACGTCGCTACAGTCCCTCCTATTCTTCCCTCGCTGCCCAGCCCTCGAGCGTCTTTCGCTTGCACACACTGCCATCCGCGACTTTGTCGGTCTCCCACACACCCTGTCTCAGCTGAACCAGCTCGACATCACCGGATGCACACGTCTCTGGTCTATCGATGGAATAGAAAAGTCGTTCGAGGGACATATCGTCACTGTCACGAGCGAGGGTGTGCACGAGGATGTACAAGCAGCAATCCAGAGACTTTATTGCAAGCCGGTTCTCGCTCTGGACTCTGAAAGTGAGTCCAGCGAACCACAAAATGAACAGGAAAACTGGAACGATTCGTCGTCTTCGTCGGCACCATCATCGGAAGAATTGGATGACAGCGGCCATAGTGACGAAGTCGAAAAAGAGCACAAACGGATGGCTTCGAAGCACAGAAACAAAGGAAAGATTGCATCGGGTTTGGAATGCTGGGGTGACATGGAGTGAGCAGTCATATCATGGGGATTGAATGAGGGCGAGGTACTTGTCCTTTTCACTTGGGTTGGTGGCAATGGCACATTGAAGCCATTGCGTGTGAAGGCTCTGCGACTGTGCAGTACCATGTCCTCGCAGGTAGCAGAGGCTGAGGTAGCATTGCGCCGCTGGGTGTCCAGCATGTGCAGCCATTCTCAGATACTTGATGGCCTTGAAGTAGTCTCGGATTCGCGATTGCGTGTAGTAGATCTGCCCAAGAAAGGCCATGGAGTCAATATGACCCTGATCTGCTGCTTTGATCAGCATTTCGATAGAGTAGGCTCGATCCTTGTCGGTATTCGCTGTCGTGTAGGCAGAGCCAAATCGCCACTGAGCCTCGACACTCCCGAATTCAGCAGCTCTGTGGTAGAACTGGCTTGCGTTGGCGTGGCTCCTCGCCACATATTGACCTCGTTCGAAATGTAGAGCCAGACGCATCGTCGCAATGATCGACCCGGATACAGAGGCGCTTTGCAGCAGCCTCATGCCTTCGTCGAGCAAAGCAACATCCCTCGTTGGGTTTGAAAGTAGACACGCTCCAAGACAGAATTCTGCCATTTTCGATCCCATAGCGATGGCTTGGCGATAGAAGTTGATGGCTTGCTCTTCGTTTTTCTGAGTGAACGCGCCAATTTCGAAACACGCACCAACACAACACATCCCAGCACTGGTTTGGTTGCGCTTCAGTGAGACCCAGAGGGATTGGGCCTGGCGCTTCGATGGTGCTGTTCCAAATCCTTCGTTGTAGCAGTGCGCTGTGATGAATTTGCAAAGGACGTCGTCGTCTGACGCAAGGTTCATGCACTCAAAGTACATCCTTGAAAACTTGTGATGGTTTTCAAGGATCCCATCGTGTTTGTCGACAGGGACACACTGGCCAATGGTCTCGGGACAGCATTCAGCAGTCTTGCCCCAGCGGATCAAAAAGGATATCCATTTTCTGGTACTGGGACTGAGCTCCTGCGTCCTCCAGGGCGAGTTGATGGGTGGAGCGAGTAGCCCAACCCACGTCGTGAAGGCAAGGGGTCGATCTTGTTTGTTTCCGATACCAACATATCGGATCCAGCCAAGCAAAAACGTTGCCCTGAACGACCCCGTGGAGACAAGCTTGAGGACATCGTCGACTGTGCGATCCCACTCATGGTCATCAAGAGGAATTTGCTTGAAGTTCTCCATGATGAACTCCATACACTCGTCGAGTATGGAGTCTGGTGTGTCGGGCTCGGACGGAACGCTATCCGATGAAGCCGGGGAAGGAGATCGTTCATTTTCTGGCACGGGTGGCTCCGCTTTGATGCAAGCTTCGCTGAGCGAGGGAGGAGCAACCGGTGCGTCGAGGACGGGGGTCAGTTCACCGTCTTCGCGCTCGTTGTTTGCCGGGGTCGTGGGTTCAGCAGTCGCGCCTGGTCCTTCATAAGGGGCGATATCCAAATCTTCAGTCACGTCGCTCTGGCTGTCGTCTTCGGGGTCATCGATGAGCTTCTCGGACATGCCCGGTTCCTCGGACACGTCGGGTTCCTCAGACTTCTCAGCCGGTATGCTAGGACCCGGGGGATCGACGTCATTGATGGCCGAGTCCGTGGGGGGCGGAACAGGCTCGGTTTCACCTTCCTCGTCGGCGGTGGATGCTTTGCACCTCTTCGCATCGGGCTCACTTGCTTCCTCTGGCTGCTCTTTGCGCTTCTCAGTGACGATGCGAGCAATGTCGATGGTGCGATCGATGGTTTGATCACACGCAAGACACATCTCCAGGCCAGTGTCGTTCAAGGGGACGAGATCGGGACCACCAGGGCGGCGGTGCTGGGCAAAGATCGTCCATTGTTCCTCTTGATTGTGGCAAAATTCTTTGATCTGGCCATAGACGTCAGCGGAATCGAAGGGTCGCTCGAATGCGATCGTGTGGGTGATCGTATCGTACAGGGCAGAGAGAGCGTCCCCGATTTGCATGGACTCGAGATCATCGGCATCATGCTTGCTCAGCACAGTGAGTAGGTAAGCAGTCCTGCTGACCATGAATTCCCAACCACGGTGGTTGATATACATGTCCTTCAGCACATGGAAGAGATCGATGGCAGACTTGAAGGCGCTCTGCAATGGGTGATCGACGGGGGCTTGCCCAGATAGGCGGGCAATGGCGTCGGCGGCACGGGCAATCTTGGCAATGGACATTTTGGAACAGGGGTGTGGATGGCAGGGGCAGCGAGACGGTCAATATAAGCGACCCGCTCGATGGCGGAGGGAGCGGAACATGACGGGGTTGGGCGGCGATTTCGTCAGACAGGGTGTCTCCCAGACTGGCCTGGCAGACAGGGTGTACTGGTGCAAGCAAGGAGGAAGGAGCTGCCACTGTATTCACGAGTCAACCACCCCCTACACACCACCATCGTTTCCAGCTGGGAGTTCCAAGTCATGCAGCAACCCAGACACATCATGACGCACACCCATATGAGTTTTGATCCAGCTGATCGATTTCATGGCGACCTGGTCCGCTGGCTTGAGTGCCCAACTGCACCAGATATTATCGGATATCTTCAGCGACTTGAGGAACTGGGCATCCTGCGTCTCGAACCAGTACCTGGCGCTGTAGACATCACGCTCGACTCCATAGCCGCCAAGATATGCAAAGGCAATGCAGACCGCAGCGGGGCTTCGGGTCTTGTTCGTTGATCGATCGTAGGATTGGACCAGGCAACTGACTGCATGCTGCTGGTCTTGCGTGCTTCCATTCATTTCTGCGATAGCCATACTCACACCCTTGAGGAAGTAGGCTCCCTCAAGGAGGAGCCGGTGGCGATCGCTGAACTTGCTCTGGCGTTGGAGAGCCCGCACACAGTAGTCAAAGTATTGCATGGCCTTGCGACAGCCACCGATGACACCATCTTTAAATTCGATCATGAGATCGTGGTTCATCGTTTGGATATTGTGGTATATGGCATAGAGCCCAGCCATGAACATGGCCTCGATCGGATGAGCCGCCATTTCATCCGAGCTGACGATCGCTTCAAACTCGTTGTCGATGACGTACTGCAGGTCTTGAAGAGGGTTCGTGTAGAGGTGGGTACTGAGGTCGGTGAACAGATAGGCATTCTCTCGGCAATACTGGAGCGGGCTGGTACTCCAGTCTCCCAGCCAACCAACCACAAAGGGGATGTATGCCTCGTCCTCCATATCCAGAAAGACCTGGCGGAAGAAGGCAATACTGATATCCCTCCAGGTGTCAGCAGAAAGTCCAGGAAACGACATCCAGCCCTGGGTTCGGGGTCCTCGGTCCTCGATCTTCTCAAATGGCTCGCACAGATCGACAATTCCGTAGACACGGAGGATCAGCAGATAGAAGCGGAGGGTGTCGTTGTAACGTCCACTACTGGGACGTTGGGGCAAGACGGGGAGGGAGGGGGTACAAGACAAGACAGGACGGGGCAGAACAGGGCGGTGCTAGGCTACTCTAGCGGACGGGTGAGCTCGGGGAGCACTTACGTTTATTCACGATAAAACCGAACTCCAGACAAACGGGGGGAACGGGGGCAACCCGCAGGTATACCCTGCGGTGGCCTGCCTGCGGTGCGTGAAAACGCAAAGCGCAGCACAGGTCACGACCCACTGCGCCGCGCAGTACGCGCAGTACGCGCAGCACAGCGTCGGAGATACCATCTCCTACACTCCCACACTTAAGAAGGCTTCCTGCGAGGAGCCCTGCGTGTGCTCTTTATTTGGGGCTCCTTGTGATGACCAGCATCACAACGGACCAATGAGATTGTCCCGCATGCTCTCGCCCTCCGCACCAATCATGAGTCCCCACGTGTTTGTTTGCCCCCATGCATGAGCACGCGCCGTTGCCACCCGCGTCTACTGGTTTCCTGCCTCCCCCACCGCTCGGCACATGTCCCCGGGCTGTGCCAAGCCTCTCTCGCTTGCACACCAGCCACTCTCGCACCCCCTTCTCGCTTCTCTGTGATGCTCCACCCTTCTCGCCCACTTTTGCCCCTCGACCTTCTCCCGGTCTATAAATAGCCCTGCATGTCTGAGCCTATGTTGAACACCAGTTCGAACAAAACTTGTTCTTTGGTGTTCGGGGCTAAAAGCTAATAAAGCTCATACCAAGCACTTGGTCTTCGTCCTTGCGCTTGTTCACTCCTTACACTTTGTTCGAACTCTCTTCTACTGATACCACCTGCTTGGTATCTTCCGCTCCTAGCCCCGCCCCTTTCCTAGTCCTGTCCGAACCTCAAGCACACTTGTGTCTGAGCCCTCTTCGCTCTCCTGTTCTTGAACCTCCTCGCTTTTTTTTTTTTTTCCCAGTCCCAGTCCCAGTCCCGCCATGGATCCTGCCCTCGTGGACCGCCTCCGTGCCTTGGAGGCCGAGCTCGCCGAGCTCCGGACAGCTCGCGATGCTCCTGCCGCTGGGTACAGCGTGCAGATGCCGGACCGTTACGACGGTAACCGGCAAGGGTTCCGGGCATTCGTAAATCAGTGCAAACTGTATATACGAATGCAGCCCCACCGGTTCCCTGCTGACCCGATTAAGGTCGGATTCGTCATTAGTCTGCTCACTGGACCGGCTCTCCAGTGGGCGACTCCGATGCTTGAGATGGGTGATCCCCGACTCAACTCTTTTGGCGATTTCCTAGAACGCTTTTCCAAAGTGTTTGACGACCCTGATCGGGCCAGGACTGCCGAGTCAGTGATCACCACACTGTCTCAGGGCAACCGCCCGTGCGCAGTCTATGCATCCGAGTTCCTTCGTATTGCCGCCGATACGACTTGGAACGACGGTGCAAAGATCTCGTTCTTCCGACTTGGCTTGTCGGATGATGTCAGAGACGAACTTTCGCGAGTTCGCCCTCTGCCACGAGATCTGGAGGAGTACATCGAGCTTTGTAACGAGCTCGATGCACGAATCCGCGAGCGCCGTCAAGAGCGCCGAAGCACGCCTGCCCGCTACCGGTCTTCCCAGTTCGCCTTTGGTTCCGCCTCCGCTGCCGTTCCCGCCATCGCTCCCGCGCCCGTCCTCGCTCCGCCGCACCCCTCCTACATTGTTTCCGAGCCCATGCAAGTGGACTCTGCCGTCTCTGGACCCCTGACCGCCGAGGAGAAACAACGCCGCCGCCGCTTTGGACTCTGCCTGTACTGTGGCAAGAAGGGCCACTTGGTACGAAACTGCCCCGTCAAGTTTGGATCTACCAGAGCTACCGGACCGCCCCCTGGACCTCCCGGCCCGAGGATCATCCGCACCATCGTTTACGAAGATGGAGAAGTGCAAGACTTCAGTTCGGGAAACGACCAGGCCCGGTTCTAAGTGAAGGCCTTGAACCGGAGCCGTGCCCACCGCCTTCCGAAAGTGAAGACATTGGTAAGGTGCCTTTGGTAAGTACTGGGGAAGCAGTGATGTGCGGACAGCTTCGCCTTGCCTCTGGACCGGCGGACACTCTCAGCTCTGGCATAGTACCCGTGGCACCTCTGGTGTCACTGGGAACTGCACCTCATCCACAGGTGCAAATACCTGAGCTGTCCTGCCAACCCTCGGCAAAGTTAACTGTCTGTGCTAGCCGCAACCCTGGTGCCGAAGCTGGTACCGAACCAAAGTCTTGTGTTTCGTCTGTTCGTCGTTGCTCGTTGGTTGTTCCCGTCGCTGTTCGTCTTCCTTCTGGTGATTCTCTGTCGTGCGAAGGACTTGTCGATTCTGGTGCCTCTGGCAACTTTATCGACGAGGACTTTGTTGCTCGACACTCTGTCCCCACCTGCTCCAAGGCTTCGCCCTTGGCAGTGGAAGGCGTGGATGGTAAGCCGCTGTCGTCTGGCCCCATCCTCCGCGAGACTGCTCCACTCGAGGTGATTCTCGGGGACGTCTCGCAACGCCTTCGGTTCGATGTGATCAGGTCTCCACATCAACCACTTATCCTTGGCTTTCCTTGGTTGCGCACCGCCGAGCCCAAGATTGTCTGGTCTCGCGGTCTTCTTTGTCTCCCTCCTTCTGTTGATTCCGACCCCTCTCCATGCACTACTTCTCTTTCGTCTTGCTCCACTTCCTCCAATGTCACTCCCCTTCTTGATGATTCCACTCCTTTGATTGATCTAAGCTCCTCTCCTACGCTCCCACCTTCGTCTTCCCCTTCTTGTCTTGTTCCTCCCGAACCCCTTCGCTCTTCCCAAACCCCTTCTTCTGTTGTCAGTTCTCTTTCCCTCCTTGATGTACCTCCTCCTGTTGTTTGTTCTTCGGACATTGTTCAGAATAAAGTAACCGTCGAACATTATTCTGACCTTGTCCACGCCCCTCCTCTCAGCTCGGACGCTCCTCTCCGCGTCTGCAGCATTGATTACCGCTCGATGCGCGAGTCTTTGGATGCATGCAGGCATGGAACGCAACCCCTGACCATCTTTCAGGTCCATGTCCTGCCCACTGACGAGCCGAGCACTGCGACTGTCGAAGTGCCTGCGGAGTACAAGGACTTCCTGTCTGTTTTCTCTAAACAGGAAGCTGACTCCTTGCCTCCGCATCGCCCTTATGACTGCCCCATTGACTTGGAGCCGGGCAAGTCGCCAAAGTTCGGGCCTCTGTACTCACTGTCCGAGCCCGAACTTCACGCTCTGCGTGACTATCTCGACGAGAATCTTGCCAAGGGATTCGTTCGTCCTTCGTCGTCCCCAGCAGGCTCACCAATCCTCTTCGTCAAGAAGAAGGACGGCTCACTTCGTCTTTGCGTTGACTACCGCGCACTGAACGGTATCACGGTAAAGAACCGTTACCCTTTACCGCTGATCGGCGAGCTGCTGGACCGACTTCGAGGCGCGAAGGTGTTCACTAAGCTGGACCTTCGTGGAGCCTACAATCTGCTGCGCATCCGCTCCGGGGACGAGTGGAAGACAGCTTTCCGTACTCGATATGGGCACTTCGAGTACTTGGTGATGCCCTTTGGGCTCACCAACGCGCCAGCGACGTTCCAGCACTTCATCAACGACGTCCTGCGCACCGAGTTGGACCAGTTCGCAATTGCGTATCTTGACGATATCTTGATCTACAGTGCTGATCCGTCGCAGCATGTAGAGCACGTCAAGCAGGTCCTCTCGAAGCTCCGAGCTGCAAAGCTGTATTGCAAGCTGGAGAAGTGCGAGTTCTCCAAAACCTCGGTCTCGTTCCTTGGTTTCATGGTCTCGCCCGAGGGCATCGGTATGGAGCGATCCAAGCTCTCTGCGATCTTGGATTGGCCCATACCGCGCAACATCTCGGATCTTCGATCCTTTGTCGGGTTTGCGAACTTCTATCGACGCTTCATCGATGGATACGCAAAGATCGCGGGGCCCATGACTCGGCTCTTCCGGAAGACGCATGGCTTCCAGTGGTCCCGCGAAGCCGATAAAGCATTCAGATCCTTGAAGGATGCCTTCGTTTCGGAGCCCGTTCTGGTGCATCCGGACCCATCCAAGCCGTTCGTCGTAGAGTCAGATGCGTCGGACTTTGCGCTTGGATGCGTGCTCTCCCAGCGGGGTGCTGATGATCGCCTTCATCCTTGCTCGTTCCATTCGCGGACACTCTCGAATGCTGAACGTAACTACAGCATATACGAGAAAGAGCTGTTGGCGATCAAGGAGGCTTTCGAGGCGTGGCGACACTACCTCGAAGGCGCCCAGCATCCCGTTGCCGTTCTGACCGATCACAAGAACTTGGAGTACCTGGCAACGGCTCGCATCCTAAACCAGCGTCATGCACGGTGGTCCCAGTTCTTGTCTCGGTTCGACATCCGCATCCAGTACCGTCCTGGTGCGAGGAACGGCAAGGCCGATGCCCTGTCTCGTCGCTCGGACTACATCCCTTCGTCGGCCTCCGTGTCGAGGGATCCGCCTCTGCT
The DNA here is from genome assembly GCF_025602895.1 of Polychytrium aggregatum. Classification (NCBI taxonomy): domain Eukaryota; kingdom Fungi; phylum Chytridiomycota; class Chytridiomycetes; order Polychytriales; genus Polychytrium; species Polychytrium aggregatum. The sequence goes on along the minus strand of NW_026516519.1, from coordinate 10,513 downwards.
TCTCGATCCTGCCGCGGTGATACGCGTGCTCCGAAGCAGAGACGCCCGCTCTTCGGTTGCAAGTCGCAGTGACCCTGTGGATTTGCTGCAGCTCATAGCCGAAGAGCAGGCTCGGGATCCCGGTCTAGACAAATACCGTCGTGACCCGAAGTTCGTCTGGAATGGCCAGTACCTCACCTTCCAGAACAGGATTGTGGTCCCAGAGTCGTGCCGAGTTCCGGCGCTCAAGTCGTGCCATGACCCAGTCGCTGTGGGTCATCCAGGCATCCGACGGACTCTGGCTCTGGTATCGCGACAGTTTTGGTGGCAAACCTATCGGAAAGATGTCAAAGAGTACGTCTCGACGTGCGACACCTGTGCACGCTCGAAAGCTCCGCGACACAAGCCGTTTGGGTTCCTGTTGCCACTCCAGACAGCCGATCGACCCTGGGGGACACTGACCATGGACTTTATCACTGATCTGCCAAAGTCCAAGGGTCACACCTGCATCTTTGTGGTGGTATGCAGCCTCACAAAGATGGCACACTTTATGTCCTGGCGTTCACTGCCGTCGGCGGAGGAGACTGCGTCACTGTTCCTCGACAATGTCTTTCGTCTCCATGGCCTCCCCGACACAGTGGTTTCAGACCGAGGAAGTCAGTTCACCTCTCGGTTCTGGAAGGCACTCTGCACGCAGCTCGGGATCCAAACCAGTCTGTCCACGGCCTTCCATCCCCAGACCGATGGACAGACTGAGAGGGTCAACCAGGTCATCAACCAATACCTGCGCTGTTACACGTCGTATCAGCAAGATGACTGGGCCGAGCTGCTGCCGTTGGCCGAGTTCTCTTACAATAACCTCGAGAACTCGTCAACACATGCCTCGCCATTCTTGGCAACCTATGGGTTCCACCCAAGGTTCGAAGTCCCCGTTGTCGCTGGCGGCCCTGATGTTCCCTCTGCCACGGAGAGGGTTGAACATCTCCAGCGGAACCTGGCACTGTTGAAGGAGAATCTTGAGAAGGCAAAGTCTGACTACAAGCACTTCTCAGATCTCCGGAGGTCCCAGGCTCCCGACTTGCGTCCGGGCGATCAAGTCTGGGTGCTGACTCGTAACATCAGCACCACTCGCCCAAGCAAGAAGCTGGATTACCAGAGGATTGGACCATTCACCATCCTCGAGGCCGTCGGGACATTGGCTTTCCGCCTGGACTTGCCAAAGGACATAAAGGTGCACCCGGTGTTCCATGTGTCTCTTCTTGAGCCCTACAAGAAGAACTCGCTTCCGGGTCGGGTGCAAGCGCCGCCCCCTGCGGTGGTCATCGATGGGAACTTGGAGTGGGAGGTCGAAGAGATCTTAGACTCCAAGTTCGTGCGCGGAAAGCTGCACTATCTCATCGATTGGAAAGGCTACCCGGTCACCGATCGAAGTTGGGAGCCCGCCGACATTGTCTTTGCCCCAACGGTGGCCGCGGAGTACCACCGACGCTACCCAGACAAGCCTGGCCCCAGGAGAACTCAAGATGGAACACGCCGTAGTTTAAGGAGGAGATAGTGTGATGACCAGCATCACAACGGACCAATGAGATTGTCCCGCATGCTCTCGCCCTCCGCACCAATCATGAGTCCCCACGTGTTTGTTTGCCCCCATGCATGAGCACGCGCCGTTGCCACCCGCGTCTACTGGTTTCCTGCCTCCCCCACCGCTCGGCACATGTCCCCGGGCTGTGCCAAGCCTCTCTCGCTTGCACACCAGCCACTCTCGCACCCCCTTCTCGCTTCTCTGTGATGCTCCACCCTTCTCGCCCACTTTTGCCCCTCGACCTTCTCCCGGTCTATAAATAGCCCTGCATGTCTGAGCCTATGTTGAACACCAGTTCGAACAAAACTTGTTCTTTGGTGTTCGGGGCTAAAAGCTAATAAAGCTCATACCAAGCACTTGGTCTTCGTCCTTGCGCTTGTTCACTCCTTACACTCCTCGAGGTGTTTACCGTATTTACTCAGCTCCTCGGGTGCATGGGACAAGTCCTCCAGTGTTTGCCATGTGTTGCCCGAGTGTGGGTAACCAACCCACTTGACATAAAACCGAAGTGACCCATCAGCCACTTTCTTGTGCCTCACGATCCTTTCGACTTCATATTCTTGAGTATAGTATTGTCCGAGGTCGTCTTCCAGTGGTGCGTCGTCCGGGACACCTTCGTCGGCGTCGGGGAACTGTGCTGGACTGCGGGTCGTGTGGCGACGCAGCTTGGACACATGGAAGACAGGATGGAGCTTGCTTCCAGGTGGCAAGTCCAACAGGTAGTTGAGGGGACTGGGTCGGGCCGCTATCTTGAACGGTCCTCGGTACTTGGGCAACAACTTCTTTGACTGGGCTTCGGGGACCTTGATGTTGTCGGCGTCCAGGTAGACAAGGTCTCCAACTTCAAAGGAGACATCCTGGTGTCGGCGGTCGTAGTACTTCGCCATCACTTGTTGCGCATCCGTGAGCGCGTCGGCGATCATCTTGTGTCGGACTTGATGATCTTTGACAAAGGCACTTGGTTTGGGAGGCAATCCAGCCGTGGACTCGGTCAGTGTCAAGGAGGTGGGAACATCAGGCTGGAATCCGTAGAGCGCCTCAAAGGGGCTCAAGCCAGTTGTGCTCGACTTGGCGGTGTTGTATGCAAACTCTGCATGACTCAGCTGTATGTCCCAGTCGTCTTGGCTGGTCGAGGCGTATGTCCTCAGGTATTGCTCGAGGGTGCGGATCGTCCGCTCGGACTGTCCATCCGTTTGTTGGTGGTGCGAGGTTGACATGTTCAGCTTGGTGCCGAGATGGTCGAACAGACTTGTCCAAAACAAGGAGGTGAATCGGGGGTCTCGATCACTGACGATGGACTTTGGGAGGCCGTGGTGCTTGAACACATGCTTGAAGAACAGCAGTGCAAGGTCAGGCGCGGAGCATGTCGTCTGGCACGGCACAAAGTGTGCCATCTTGCTGAACCTGTCGACAAAGACAGCGATTGCATCGTGGTCCAACTTGGTCGTCGGTAGATGCGTGATGAGATCCATGGACATGCTGGTCCAGGGGCGGTCGGGAACAGGCAGGGGTTGCAGCAATCCTTGCTCTCGGGTCGTGCGTGACTTGACCATCTTGCAGGTATGGCAGGACTCGATGTACTTCTCGACGGTGCGCTTCATTCCAGGCCAGTATGCGACTTTGGCCAGTCGGTCGTATGTCTTCTCGACTCCAAAGTGTCCAGCGAGGGGCGAGTCGTGGACCTCTTGGAGCAACTTGGTCTTCAACGACGGAATGTCCGGCACACAGACACGGCTGTCCTTCTTCAGGAGGAGCAGGCCATCACGCACTGTGTACTCGGATGATTCGTCGTCCTTGGGGAGCTTAGACACCTTTCGGAACAGTTCTCCGAACTGTTTGTCGTTGGCGATGTTGTCTCGGACAACATCCAGCATCGTGTTGTCGACACTGACAGTCGACTCGTACAGTGACGCCAATTGGTAGTCGGGGCGTCGGGACAGTGCGTCAGGCACCACATTGAGTTTGCCTTTCTGGTATACAACCTCGTAGTTGTACTCGGCGAGGAACTCCATCCATCGCGCTTGGCGTCGGCTCAGGTTCTTCTTGGTGTCGAGGTAACGCAGTGACTGGTGGTCCGTCACAATCTTGAAGGGCTTGGCGGTACCGTGGAGGTACACTCGGAACTTCTGCAGCGCGTAGATGATCGCAAGCTGCTCCTTCTCGTGCACGGGATAGTTGATCTCGTGTTGGGACAGTTTGCGCGACTCGAAGGCAACGGGCCTTCCCTCCTGCATCAAAACAGCTCCCACCGCAAAGTCGGAGGCGTCGGTGTGCACGGAGACATCCGTGTTCGGGTCGAACACAGCGAGGACAGGAGCGTTCGTCAAGGCGTGCTTGAGGGTCTCGAACGCTTGGCGTTGTGGGTGGTCCCACACGAAGGGGCACTCTTTGCGGAGTAGGTCTGTGAGTGGACCGGCAGTGCGCGCCAGATCGGGGATGAATCGGCGGTAGTAGTTGACGAGACCGAGAAACGACTGCACGTCAGAGACGCATGCGAGCGGCGGCCACTCGACCACAGACTTGACCTTGGCGGGGTCGACTTCGATTCCTCTTCCTGAGACAACGTGTCCCAGGAACGGGACTTGATTCTTGAAGAACTCACACTTGGACAGTTTGGCATACAACTTGTGCTCGCGTAGCTTGGCCAGCACGCGGGCGACATGACCTTCATGGGTCGCTTCATCCTTGCTGTACACAAGGATATCATCCAGGTACACGATGACAGAGTTGTCGAGCTCTTGGCGGAACACATCGTTCATCAGCTGCATGAACGTGGCAGGTGCGTTCGTCAATCCGAACGGCAGCACTAGGAACTCGTACAGTCCGTAGCGAGTCCTGAAGGCGGTCTTGTGGACATCATCCTCGTGGATGCGGATCTGATGGTAGCCTGAGCGGAGGTCTATCTTGCTAAAGACCTTTGCTCCACTCAGACGATCCATCAACTCGTCGATCCTGGGCAACGGGTAGGTGTTCTTGATGGTCTGTTTGTTTAGTGCGCGATAGTCGACGCACATCCTGAGATCACCTTCTTTCTTCTTGACAAAGAGCACTGGTGCACCATACGGTGACTGGCTCGGGCGGATGAACCCATGGGCGAGGAGGTCATCCAACTGGCGCTTGAGTTCGTCCATCTCCGTCAGCGACAGTTGGTACGTCGGTCTTGACGGAGGCGACGAGCCTGGTTCGATGTCGATGCGATGATCGACGGTGCGTTGGGGTGGCAGGCATTGTGGCAACTGGTCGGGGAATACGTCCTTGTACTCGTCGAGCAGCTTGGTCACCACAGGCGGGGGACCGGGACCGGCTTGGTCGGTGTCGTCGACCTCACGCACGACACAGAGGAACGACGTGTCCTTCTTGATCAGCCTCTTGAATTGCATGGCTGAGAGGAGAGGTGGCATGTTGGGTGAGGCCATGCCCTGCAGGACAATGTCAGGGCCAACACGGACAGTGCGGCCTTTCCAGTCGACGACTGGAGTCGGCTCGGCACGAGCAAGCCAGCTCATGCCGAGGATGGCATCGAACTTGGTGTCGATCACTTGGAACAACAGGACAGGATGGTACTTGGGATGGAGGGCCACTCGCAGGACCACTTGGTGTGTGCACTGCTGCACACGATCGTCTGCAAGCGCCACACTCATCGGCGACTTCTTCTTGGTTGCATGTATGTTGAGCTCCTGGAGCAAGCGTCTGCTGACAAAGTTGCAGCTTGCTCCAGAGTCCACCATCATTCGGACGGTGTGACCTTGGACGGTGGCAGGGAGGTACAGCAGGGACTCTTCATGGTCCTCCTGCACAGCCTCCTGCACCATGACTTGACTTGGGGGAACGGGCGACACTTGGTCTTGGTTGGCTTCATCACGGCCACTCGGACATTTTGGATAGGGTTCGGCCATTGCGGGGGCCTGCGGCGTCAGCACGCCATTGCACACGACGTCCACGGCTTGCGGACACATGTCGGAAGCATCCGACACACACGACTTGACAGGGGTGAGGGCACAGGCGGTCCTGTCCCTCAAGGGTTCTTGATTTTCTTTTTTGTTTTGGTTTTCAATTTTGGTTTTCTCTTCACGTTCGTGGAGAGGCAGGCGGCTTGCGCCACCATGCACCTCTCGCACGACGCACAACACTTGGTTTGTTTCTCCTTCGGGGGAGGGGGCGAGGTGAACTTCCTCTGGAGACGCGTGGACTGCATTGAGCAATCCACGGCGTTGGTCTCCTACTAGGGCTCCAGAGCCACCTAGTAGGGTCGGCCGTTTCCCGACTTCATGGGGCACTCCTTGGCCTGGTGTCCCGGTCGGTGACAGAAGAAGCAGGAACCATGGCGGAGGTCCTCCTGCTTCTGTCTGTCCTTGGGGGAGACAGTGGCAGCTTGCTGGAACCGGGAGCGGGGAGGGCCACGAGCCTCCATGGCGTTGACGTCAACGTCCATGGGCTCAGGCATGGGTCTTGCGGGCGGGGCCGGGCGAGGCGGACGGGCTGGGACGTGATGAGACCGATGGCCGCCTGCCAGCTGCGGGTAGAACTGGCGGCCATGGTACTGGACGTTGTCGAGGTTCTCGGCAACGTCCATCATCACGTCCAGGGACTTGCGGGCATCAGGGTTGCTGGCGATGTACTCTCTGATCTTGGGCTTGAGGCCCTTCTGGAAGAGGTACATCGCATCAGCAGAGCCCAGCTCCTCAATCTGGGAGGAGAGGTCTTCAAACTCCTCGATGTAGCGGGTCACAGAACCACGCTGCACGAGAGAGTATAGCTTGTCACGGGCAATGAGTTCAGCATTGGGGCTGCCGAAGCGGCGACGGAGGCGGTCCTTGAAGTCGTCAAACACACCTTCGCTCTGCTCGTCGAACCCTTGGCGGCGGTACCAACGGTACGCCTGGTCCTTTAAGCAGAGCTTGGCGGCGACGATGTGGTGGGTGGGGGCGACTTGGGCAGCATCGAGGTAGTCCTCGAGTTGCTGCAGCCAGTCCTCCACCGAGGAGGAGCGGCTCTTCCCAGTAAACACTGGGGCACGGAAGGTCTTGAGGAAGGCTTCCGGAAGTGGGCGGGGGTTGCTCATGGCAGGGGCAGGCTCCAGGGACAGAGAGGAGAGTCGGTCGGCAAGAGAGGCGGGATCCAGCTTGAGGATCTAGAAAGAGGACAAACAGGACGAAAACAAGACGAGGATTTCCGATGCTACCATGTAACGTCCACTACTGGGACGTTGGGGCAAGACGGGGAGGGAGGGGGTACAAGACAAGACAGGACGGGGCAGAACAGGGCGGTGCTAGGCTACTCTAGCGGACGGGTGAGCTCGGGGAGCACTTACGTTTATTCACGATAAAACCGAACTCCAGACAAACGGGGGGAACGGGGGCAACCCGCAGGTATACCCTGCGGTGGCCTGCCTGCGGTGCGTGAAAACGCAAAGCGCAGCACAGGTCACGACCCACTGCGCCGCGCAGTACGCGCAGTACGCGCAGCACAGCGTCGGAGATACCATCTCCTACAGTCGTAGTACCACACATTTGGGGAATGCCCCTCGGTGCGACAGATGTACCAGTCGTGCTCGGGTCCAGGCACCGGGTTCAAATCGTAGAAGAGACTCAGTGTATAGCGAGCCAGGTTGACGATCGATGTTCGGTTTGTGAAGTGGTATTTGGCAAGCTGGCAAGCGACTGCGGGGATAAGCGCATATTCCTGGAGTATCCCGTCAGGCACGATTTCATGTTGAATAGTCATATCTGGGTCGGCCAGTAGTTGGCGGAAGAAGAGGTCGAGCTCTTTGGGAATGGCACTCTGATCGTACTCGGCTTGATACTTGATCAGCTCGTACTTGCAGAAGGCGCTTCCGAAATGCGCACCCTTCTTGAATGAAGCGATGGCGAGCCGTGAGTCTCGGCCATAACCACCTTCCCCATACTTGTATCGACGACCCTCGAAGTATGCAACGCTGCGCTGGAGAGCATGGAGCTTGTCAACATCGCGAGCATGCGAATACTCGGCAAAGAGGTGTCGGTAGATACGAAAGACCCGAGTAGTCACGGCGCTGAATACATCGTGCTTGGGGTAGATCCACTTGGTAGGGAACCACTGCTCGAGGGGTACACAGGACGAGCGACCCTTCTTGGTTCGATAACGGCTGTATCGCGAGTAGTAACGTTTGTAGTAGTTGATCCGGGCGCTGATCAGAGCAGCTCGAGTGGCACAATGGGGGTAGTCATCTCGCTCGAGGCGATCGTAGTCCCCTGTCCAGTCCGGTTTGAACGTTTCTTCTTGATCGTCTTCGTTGCCAGTATCATCGGCGGAATCCAAGAGATCACCGGGATGCTCGATTGCACTGATCATCTTGATGCTGCCAACGATCAGCTCGCGGCGCTGGGGAGCACCGCATTTGAACATGAATCCAGAGCGCAGAAGAGCATCTACAGTGAACTGATCACTGGAGACGTAGGCGAGGATCAGACACTGAAGCTCGGCGGGTAGTTGAGGCCAGTACAGGGAGATAAAGTCGTCTTGAGGCATGTTCGATCGATTGCAGAGAGAGGCGATGCTTCACGGCGGCAGGAAATCGGGCTGGTTTTGAGGACGATGCGAAGCCAGCATCGGGAACTGGACGTGAGCGGTGTGTCGGAAGAATGGGGGGGTCATCTGGCAGGGCGGAGATTGTGTCAGCCGGGTCATGGGGGGGCGGGGAGACAGCTTACTCAGAGAAGATTGAGAATCGAGAAGCACTCCGCTTGGTTGGGCGGGGAAAATCGTCGATGTCGTCAGCAGCGCGCTTGCTTCGACCCACAAACTCGATGAAATCCCCAGTCTGCTGGTGTCGCTTGCTGGGTCGCTGGAGATTGTCGTACTCGTCCCTGCCTCGCTTGCGCTGGTTGACATATCCAGCAAATTCACCAGTTCGGCGGGGTCGCTTGGAGATAGGTGGCTCCTCAAAACCGGGTCGCTTCCTCGGGCCTGGGATGTCATCGAATTCCCAAGGCATATGGCGTTCGCTGCTCGTACTGGCCTTCTTGATGGGATAATACATGGCCATTGTGGTATCTTCTTCGACCACTGGATACCCCCGGTCCATCCACTGCTCTGACTCGTCGTTGGTCTCTGGCTGAGGTTCGCTGTTCCTGGACCGCTTGAACCCGGGCTGTTCCACGATCGACGAAGATCGCTTTCGCAGAGGGGGGAGAGGAGCGACTTCCCATTTCATTGGTTCATCATAGCTGGTACTGAAGCTACTGTCGCCGCTGGAAGAGTCCATGCCAATATCGACACTGTCGTTGATGTCGTCGCTGGACGTGGTTGTGGTGGCGGGGTCGTTGCTATATCGCCTGTGGAAACTCATCGTTGCTGGTGGATGCACACAGAAAAAATCAAATGTGTGGGACCAAGGGCACTGGCTACTGCATGGACTGAGGGGTATATTGAACAAAAACTGCATTCAAGCGTCGTCGTCACTGCTACTGCCAGCTGAAATACCATCGAACAATGCCAACAAATCAGCATCACCATCGTTTTGGACTGCTTGGGTGAGGGGCTTGAAGACACCACGCTGAGTATCCATGGCCTTGCGTTCGAGCCGCTTTTTTTGTGCAGCGGATGCCTTGAGCCTCTTGTGGAGACTTTCGAGCATCTTGACGATGTCCTTGATGGCGAGGCGCTTTTGGGGCTCATGTTGGAGGCATTTGGTCAACATGGCCCCGAGGGAGGGCGGGGCGTCTCGATGGATGGTAGCAGTCCTACCTTGAGCGAAAAAATTGCGACGCTCTTCATAGACATCTTTACCAGGGGATTCTTCGCCCCAGACATTACCCATGTCTGCGAGGATTTCACAGGCGCAGACAGCAAAGGCAAAGACGTCTGTGCTTCTGTTGGGCTGGACAGGATGATTGGCGTGAACTTGCTCGGGGGCCATATAGAAAGCAGTGCCATATCGACCATGCACAGCTGGAAGCGGGAGCCCTTTGACGCTGCTCACATTGGGGGGGAAGCTGAGCGAAGAGGCAAAATCACAGAGGTGGAGGTGGAGGCGAGAGTCGACCAGGATATGGTCGGGTTTCAAGTCACCATGGACGACTCGCTTTTCGTGGAGATAGCGCAGGCCAGTAGCTATCTCCTTCATCCAGAGAACTTTGGTTTCCATGGAGACTGGGGGTTTCTTTCGGATATAGGTAGAGAGGTTGCCTTTTGGTTGGAAGGGACTCAGGGCAACCCAGAACCCGTCGTCGAGACGGGAGATGCCGAGAAGGGGGAGGATGTTGAAGTGGTGGAGGCTGGACCAAGTACCAACGTCCCAGAGGAAGTGGAGTGGATATTCTCCAGAATCCTCATCAGGAAGGCGGCGATATTTCTTGACGACAACAATCTTACGATCGAAGAAAGCCAAGCGAACCTGAATGTTGTCCCTCATCATGAGGAAGTTCTGAAGTGGTTCGACGGACACGATATCACTTGGGTCGACGACTCGACAACCACGAGCGACGATATCGTCAAAGGTAGACGCTTCACAAGCCATTTATGAGCGGTGGCGAAGGGATGGAACGACGGGGAGATGACGGGGAAAGCGGGCGCTCTCGGTGGCTGCAAGGCTTGGGGGGCAGGCGAGAACGACCACCTCGGACAGAGGAAAGCGTTTCATGGCACATGGTCACGTGGTGACCACCGCTCGAATCCGGAGCAGCTCGGGCATTCCCGGGTGGGTGAGTGGATGGGTGGATGGTGATTCCCTCTTGGTTTGGGTTGCTCCTTCGTTCTGCTCTTCACCAGTCCCAGCCATGCTGACCACCACCAAGGTCTATGGCACCCGCGAACATCCCGATGTTGCCTCGACACTCAACAACATAGGCCTGGTGGCAAGTGACCAAGGACGCCTGGGCGATGCACTTGCCTTGTACCAAGAGGCATTGGCGATTTGGACCAATATATTCAGTGACCCCAAACACCCCCATATCCAAATGGTCATGAGAAACA
>NW_026516518.1:0-27232 GCF_025602895.1 Polychytrium aggregatum | reverse complement strand
GACCATCGTCAACTTCATCATCTTCCCCCACATCACCCCATACAACCGTGTCAAGCGAACTGTCAAGAAGCAGTACACCAAGACCAGCGGCGACGCCGAGTAGATGCATGGAGGCCGCCGCGGCCTGGCGGCTGGCAATGTCACCGTCGCTGTCCGCGTGCTGAGTCACCCCCCTCCTGATCCTTCTATCACCCTCCTTCTCTGTGCATCAATCTCACCATCCTCCATCTAGAACCTCGAGATTCTCCTATGGGACGCCACAGAACATGTTTGTGTGCGTGTGTGCGCTTTATGCTACTACTATTTCATCAGACTGTTGCAGTGCTCACGGCGAAGCGGGGCTTCTCCCTGCTTCCGAGTGTCGACCTGTGACTTCTCTGGACCATGAATATACACACACGCTCATTCATCATTCGCGGAGTGAGGTGTAGAGGCTCCAGGGTCCCATGACTGCTTCAGCGCCGCGGAATCGGTGCGGCCTTGAGCCAGGATTAGTAGATCGGAATCGACAGCCAGTTCGTGCAGATGCCGTTGATGTAGCTCTTGAGAACAGAAAACTGCGGGGTGAAGAGGTGCAGGCCGTTGATCGCGAACACATTGGTGCCGTCGTCGTCCTCGTTGTACTCGCGTGAGAACAGCTCGGCATAGCAGTGGCGGACATCGCACAGGCTTTCCCGCAGACCCAGCAGCTTTTCGCCACCGTCCATGAACCGCATCAGCTCCATGAGAGCCACGATGGATTTGGCGAGGCAGTGCTGACGGAGAAATGAGAAGAGCGAAACTGCCGTGAGACTGCAATGCCGGAGCAGCTCTGTATGCTGACTTGGAGGCCGACAAAGCCAAAGCTACCCGCTCCCCCAATCGGCGCAAGGGCCTGCAATTCCAAACCTTGCCGTTCGAGGCCATCACCTGGCAGCTCGGATGGGTGACCGGGTCGACAAAGCCGCCGGGCATGAGGTCCTTGACGACATACGAGAGCCGGTGGCCCCAGAACTGAACAACGGCAACTTCGTTGGGCTCGCACAGCCGCTGGATCACCGGGGCGTGCGATTTGTATGCATGGGCGCACCTGGGATCTTGGGGCCCATGGACATTCCAGGGGACATTCCAGGGGACATTCCGGACGGCCAAGATATACGGATGGTTCAAGCAGACAAAGTCAGTTTTGTCACCAAGACCGAATGTGAGAGCCTGCCGGGCAAAGATCGCCTCTGTTTCCATCATATCTCCACGAACCCAGAGCATCTTGGGCTGTCGGACCCGCCCTTTCTTGGCCATAGAAGCTACGCAAAGCATCATGCCTTTGACGAAGCGAAGGAGAGAGACGGCGCAACGAGGTCCTTGTGCCGGACTCCAGACTCACCATTGCAGGCCGCCTGCAGGATGCCCTCAAAGTACGTATCGGACGAGAGACTGGTTCGGGTGGCGTCTCCTACACCACAGTATCTGAGGATATCGGCCACGTACTCGGCGACGGCGCCGGCGCACTGCTTGGGCTGGCTCTTCACGATCCCTTGCGGTTCATCGGCCGCCTTGACGGGGTTTGGGTTGAGCTGCGGGGTGGATCTGCATCATGGATTCGCGCTGGCATCAGCAGACAACCACCAACGATCGCGCTCGCTTTCATTGGGAAACCCATGCGTGCCGCAAATACACCGGCCCGAACGTACCTGACGGGGAGTGCCATGGCGAGAAGCACCAGGAGAGCGATTTTTACAAGCCACATGGCAGCAGTGTAGTTTGCGAGACTCGAGATTCGTTGCAAACAGATGATGGACGCGGGGAAGCAGAACACAGCTGTTGCGACGGCAATCTCCCGCCCTCTCCGTCGTCGCAACTCATATCCCAGGCAGCCCTCAACCTCCCTCCCTCCCCCCAGCCGCGGCAGTATCGAGTTGCGCGGCGCTGGGCAGGAGCTCTCCGGGCCAAGTGTTGAGGCTGGAAGGAATGGCGCGAACTGGACAGCCCGTCGGCCCCCCCAATCGAGCGAGACGATGCGACTGTGTGAGTGGCGGGATCGGCGGCAGCAGTGCTCTGCTGTCCCAGGCAGCCGAAGAGTCCCGGCGCCGTGATTGATGCAGGGAATCCCGAGTCCGCCGATGGTGCTGAGGGGGGGGGTTTTCCCAGACATCCTCGGGCGCGAGTTCCCACGCAGACCCACACCCGAATCTCGCCAGCAAACCCAGCATCGGCCGCAGTTTCCGTCATAAGAATCGACACCGGAGCAAAACCACACCCATATCTCGCCGTGGATCGCCTGCCGAACAGAATACGCAAATGCCACGCGTTTTTGTATCGAACGTTGACAGTGCCCTCGGGCACAACATTAGCCGCCTCTTCAGCGTAACGGCCGTTGGGTCCCGGAAGGAGGAGGAAAACAACGAAGAGGAGCTGCCCGAAGATATCGAGGACCCAGACAAGCCCAAAGTAACCGAGGAGAAGCAGAAAGAGACCTACTCGGTCGTCGGCACATTCAGTCCGCGAGTTCGGACCATCGACAACGACCCGCTGAGCGATCCGGCCCCGGTCGTGACGGGGCATATGTTCGAGACCGGGGACAAGAAGCGAGACGAGATGCGGAGGCTGGCCATTGAAAAGTTTGCGATCATAGGCAAGAACCCAAGTGGGTTCAGGAGACTGTCGGGGTAGGTACCGGCCAGTGTCCGGTGCGGGATTGGGCAGCATTCCTCAGCCCTTGCGCTTGCTGAGATCCGCCAGGGTCTTTGAGCAGCTCAGAGGCGTTCTGGCGTTAGTAAGCAAATGCAGAGTATGATGAAGTGCGTTTCTTTGTAAAGACTCTTTGGCCCGCAAGCTTGACCGGTCAGACATTTGTGTATCCAGGAAACACAAGAGTCATTGCAGGAAGCGCTGCTCTCTTCCGATATCATTGTCTACGACTTGATCACGTCGTGTGAAGAAGCCACATGGGCCATCGAGAGTAAGTGGGCGAGGAGGCCAATGGCGCCAATCGACCAGAGCACGGTGCCGAGAGGCTTGACCGGAGTCGCTTGCGCCACGTGCTGGTCTTCCCGAGACCTCATCTGAACGACACAGCGTCGCAGCACCCGCGGACGGAAAGGGATGAATATGCTTTGGTGCTGAACCACATAATGGCCCATACCCATCCTGAATAACGGTCCCCGCTTGCATCGTTGGATCGTTGCGGTCGCGCAGTGCTTTCGGAACAGTCCGAGTCGTTCACGAAGCCCAAGATCTTCATCGCAGTGTCCTCCATCATGACTTGGGGAAAGACAAAGATGGATCACGTACGTGTTCATACCTTGGTTCTCTACGAGACCGGCAGCGATGAGCGTGGCGTAGAGCCGTGCTATTCGAGCGGTGTGGCAGCCACCTGATTGACCGAACTGGAGTAATCTCTGGCGATGCTGATGACCGTTGTCGTTATCGGTGCACGGCTATATGCAGGATGACCCTGAAGCTTTCCTGGCTGAGGACGAATACCGCCGAAGAAAGGCGCATCCCAATTTCAAACTGCATATCGCGGCCGAAAAATCCATCATCAAATTCGGCAAGAAATCCAACCTCAAGACATACGTGCTTGCCTCTGGTCTGGTGTACCATTCAGGAGACAGCATCTTCCACTATCTCTTGAAGGTACGGAAGGGGATGTTGACAGAACCGGCCTGCAGAGGAGCGAGCGGTGTCGGGAATATGGCCGGCGGCGGTGGAATGGGTCGCCGGAACGTCGGGATCAGCGAGGGAGCAAAGATTGCATATCTCTGCAAGCAGCCGGTATCGCACACATCACGGCCGAGCTTCAAAGCCAAGGAATTATTCTCATGGCGATATCTCCGCCGTCGCTGAACCATGTGCAGGCTGGGTGGCACAACGAGGAGAAGCTGATATGTTACGGCGAGGGAAACAATATTCTGCCCACCATCCATCTGGACGACCTATGCAACATCGTTGTCGAGGTGGCCGACACCCAGCCTGAGAACAAGTATATGCTTGCCATTGACGACTCGAAGCACTCACTCTATGAGATCACTAAGGTCGGTTCCAGTGGGTCTCGGTCGACTGCATGTTGGGGAGTAGCCGAGTCGTGCTGTTGTCTGACCGAGTGCTTGCCTTCACGGGGGTGGGGAATCACAGGCCATCAGCGAGGCACTGACGACCGGCAAAGTCAAGAAGGTTCCAAAGGAGCATGCATTTCTGTACCACGGGCTAACTCAGTCCGATTACGACATGCTGCTCGTCAACTTGAGGCTGGAACCTGGACATGTCAAGGACATGTCGTTTGAATGGAAATATGAGGTGAGGATAGTTGCACTGGCCAGCGCTCGTACCGGCCAATCTGAGCACGGCCGATTTCACCAATCGAGGCAGTCGGCCAGCAACCATCACACCAATGCCCGTCACCGTCGACATCCGCATGCACTTACATTCGCACGCACTCGTGCGGATACGTGTTTACAACACCATGCTCTGATACCGACAACAAACACAACTCCGTTTCTCAGTCGGGTCTGGTCGAGAATCTGCCACAGCTTCTGCAGGAATATAAGGATGCCCGCGGTCTTTCTCCGCTCAAGATTGTCCTCCACGGACCCCCGGCCTCCCGCAAAACCTTCTTCGCCAAGAAGATTGCCGAACACTACGAAATCCACCTGATTGAAGTTGAAAAGACCGTCCAGGCGGCGATTGATCGACTGGTACGTTGCATCAGCTAGAGAATACGGGATGAAAGGGACATGGTGGCTCGGCGGTGTTTCAGTACGGATGTCGTGTCCGAGCGGTGGATACTTGGGACGCTGGGAGAGCACAAGGCCGTGGTGTGATCAAGGAAAACTGATAGCAGAGTGCTTGTATATCGGCGGCTGTCGCAGGAGAGTCGGGTCAACGGCTCGACCAACGCAGACGAGCAGGAAGACGATACCGAGGCTGACAAGGAGCTGCTGGAAGAGCTCAAGGAAGCAGCCAAGGCCAACAACGGCCGTTATCCCGAGGAGCACATCATCAACTTCATTCGGGAGAAGCTGCGATCGATGCCCTGTCGCAACCAAGGCTATATTCTCGACGGTTTCCCAAACACCCTTGAAGAAGCCACACAGCTCTTCCGTCGTAAGTTGCAGGCACATGCCCGCGGCTGCGCCTTGAAAAGCGGGCGAGATCGATGGGCTGATGTTGCCGATTCTCACGGCTGCCACATTGCTTGAACCTCTGCAATGTGCCGTCGTTCCTGCCCGGGGGGGGCGAGATGCTGGCATGCCGTGATGCTCTGTCGAATCTACTTGAGCCTCGCTCTCCTTTTGGAATCGATGCCCGTGCTGCTCCTTTCCCGACTGCTCGACTGTGCTCCATACTGATGACCTTCGTGGCCTCTGCCGCCAGCTGCCCCTGAGGACGAGGGCAAGGACGACAAGGGCAATCCAAACGTTGACGATCTCACCATACCCGAGTTTGTGCTGACGCTGGAGTGCTCGGACGAATACATCAAAGAGAACGTCATGGCCCTGCCCGAGTCCGCAATCGCCGGAACCAAGAACGCCGAGGAGGCCCTTGTCCGACGACTGGAGGAGTTCCGGGCCATGAACACCGATGAAAACACCGTTTTAAACTATTTCGACGAGCTCGAGATCCACCCGATCCCGATTGCCGTCGAGAACGTGGCCCCCGAGGACGTGATGGGCACGATCATCAAGCACATTGGCAAGCCCCATAACTACGGACCAACTCCGGAGCAGCTCGCAGAGAAGAGGCGGCTGGCCGAGGAGGCCAAGGTAACGACACAGATGCGCTGCATAGTGTGATGCTCCCCAGTTGGCCGCGCCACCTGGACAACCTGACGAATTCCAATCGATACTGAGGCTATCCACCACGGTACGATCTAGATCCGCGAAGCTGCCCTCGCCGAAGAGGAGCGTCAGAAGCGCGAGAAAGAAGAAGCCGAGCGACACGCCAAGGCCGTCGCCGAATGGGTATGGAGAGGGATTGCCCGAGCAACAGGACAGATGGCGCATATTCTGTTTGGCATCGATGCGGAGCAATTCGATTCACTTTGCTGCCACACCATCCATCTCCAGAATGCCCGCATGGAAGAAGTGCGAAAACAAGAACAAGACGTCCTCGAGGCACAGTCGGTGCCGCTGCGCAACTACCTCATGAAATTCGTCATGCCGACCCTCACCTCGGGGCTCATTGAAGTCTGCAAGATCCGGCCAGAGGTACTTGGACATGATGGTGGCGCGCGACGGCGATTCTCCATGTTGGCATGATTGTCCAAACTAACGGCAACCTGTTGGTGCGCAAAGGACCCGATCGACTATTTGGCCGAGTATCTTTTCCGGGTAAGCACGCGATACCTTGATATATACCACACACCGCTGCAGCTTTAGTCGGGTGCTCGGCTGACTGGCTGACCGACTGACTGACTGACTGATCAACTGGCTGACTGGCTGTGGTGTGTGCTCGTTGGTTGCTTGACTCTCGATAGAACAATCCAGAGAATTCGTCGTAGGTGACAGGAGCATCCCGCGGATGAGATGCCCATCGGACACAATGCCAAAGGGCATTGGTTTGAAAACAGGGTGCCCCGATGGACTGAATGGTCGAATCGAGCTCGCGGCCGCCCTGTCTCTGGCTGTTGAATATATGTGTGCATCCAACATGCTGCAAACAGGAGCTGGTCTTGCTCGGCCACTTTGGCGTTGTCATGCTCGCTGCGGTGGCTCGATGGCGGGGAGCTCACGCATCTCCGTTATCAATGACGAATGAACGTGTGTATTCACGACCCATGGCCGACTCAGCAGCAGAAAGACCTCCGCCTCGCTGTGGCTTAACATGCTGCGAACGACCTGTGAACATATGTGCCGCGATGCAATGCAACGCAATGCAACAAGAGCGAGGCAAGCGATTTGCGCGATGCAGCAGAGCTGAGCCCAAAATTACAATTCAGTGTTTTTTCCTTTTGTTTGCCCGCTTGAGGATCAAGCATAGAACAGAGACAGCGGCTCACATCAGCCGCCAACAACGAGAAGAGATCGAAACGGAACCGCGACTGCAGGAACTGGGGCGTCTGTCTCTGGATCTATGCTGCCCGCTCGGCCAAATATGCAACCGTGGCCTCCAAGTTATCGTTGTTCCTGTCAAGTGAGTGAGTAAAAAAGCACAGGAGACAGACGCATCAGTATGACCCAGTTACTCTGGCTGTGACACTACAGCAAGAATCATGCCGCGACTTTCCGTGCTTACTTTTTCAGTGCTGCCAGTGCTTCGCCTGTGAATTTCCAGCGAGATTGATGGATAAAACCAATTAGTGCGGACAGTTCGTTCGAGGCAGCGCCATAGAAGCACCATCCCGCGCAGTCTGGCTGCATGACGATCATACCACAGTGGGATTCCAGAGCCGGTCACTCACCTTTCTCAAATCCCATTTCAAGTAGAGCGTCGAGGTTTGCAGACATCTCTTCCACTTTGCCCGCTCCGGGAGCAGGCGAGGCACTACCGGGCTGGGGCTCGGGCGCTGGAACAGGAATGGGCGAGAGCGCAGGGATCGGTGCCGACGCTGGTGCCGGAGAGGACGTCGCCGGCGCAGTTCCAGTGGGTTGGATGGGCGACACAGAAAATGCGTCGTTGAAACCAAACGCTGCGGATGAAGGGGGGCCTCGCTCGACTTGAACGAACCAAGGCGTCGTCCAGATTGGCAACGGTGCCTGGCTCCCCGAGAAGACCGATCAAAGTCGGTATCAAACTGGTTAACGACCGGCGTGGAGCTTTTGCGATTTGGTTGGTGTCATCATGGCCGTCATCCGTTTGGTCGAGCGCCGCACGTTCGAGGGAGGCGCAAAGTTGCCAAAGGAGGCTTCGAACTTGAATGCATTTTCGTTGATGCCGTCAAAATCAGCGACAGGAACCTCAGGCACGCTCTGCGGGGCCGCTTTCCCGGTCGATCCAGAGAAAGCGTTGCTAAGCTCGGCATCAAAGTCCAGCCCATCCAGCTTGAGCTGGACAGGCTCAGTCACCACCGCCGATGTCGACGCTTCGGGCGCGGGAGCAAAGGCCGCGGTGAAATCAGGCGCCTGGCTGCTCCAGTCGTCAAAACTGAAGGTTTGGTCGACGGCAATCTTGGCGTTGGGAGCGAAGGGATCGTCTTTCTGGAGCTCGGGGCTCTGGCCGGTGCTGGCCAAATCGAACGGATTAGTAAAGTTGCTCTTGAAGGGGTCGTCGAGCGTGCCTGCAAAAGCACCGGCATTGGCTGGCGCGGCGACAGCACGGGTCCTCTGTCGCCGGCTGGAAACGAGCTTTCGAATTGGTCAGGCGAGGGGAACGAGGTTTCAAATGCCTGGAGATCGATCTTGGGCTGGCGTTGCTGGGCGGCACGGGGTTGCTGCCAGAGATACTCGCGAAGACATCGTTCAGGTCGGCGGCGTTGGCGCAGGCTGCGAGGGCAGTTTTGACTCGAAGCCGGCAAAGGCATCATCAGCCAGGAAGGGGTCCGAGGCCAGAGAGCCACCGGGAAGGCCCCCCGGCGGCTACGACAGGGGATTTGCCCAAGCCAGGAGCTCCCGCAGGGACAGTCGAGGGGGTCGCCGAGGGCTTACTCAAGGCAGAGCTCTTAGGCGCATTGAACTTCATCAGCTCTTCAAACGAATCCTTCTTCTCGAGCTTGGGCGCAGCACCCTGCGACAGCGATCCAAAGGCAAGCGACTAGAGGAAGGCGCGCTTGTGGGCCTGCCCTGTCCCTCCGAAGACTTTGTCGGCTTGGACGACAGCGACGGGACAGGAGGCGCGGGGTCGCTGGAAATGCGACCAAGGGCCGGAGGCACAGCCTCCTGGAGGTTGGGGGACACGGGCAGAGGAATGCCAGCAGCCACCGACGGCGAAGGCACGGAAGCTTGGGACAGGATCGAAGCCGGCTTGGCAGCCCCAGAGACGCTGTCGAACGAGAAAATGTCCTTCTCGACAGGCTTGCTGCTGGCTTTGGGGTCTCAGCGGCCTTGACGGCGTCAGCCAAAGCCTGGCCCTCTGACACAGCCCTCACGAGCTCATGCTGCTTCTCGACAAACTCGGCCTCGAGTCTGGCCTTCTCGGCCTTGCTCTTCTTGATCCGCTCGCGGTCGCGGTGGTTGGCGGCATACTGTGCAGCCACCTGCCGCTCCAGGGAAGTCGATTTGGCACGCTCCTCCTCCAGCTGCTTCGTGACGGCGTCCAGCTCGGCCTGGATGCTCTGGTGCTCGGCATGAGCCGATTGGAGAACCTGGTTGTGAATGTCGCTGCTCTGGAGGACCGACTCGATCTCGGTTTTGAGCTCCGCAATCTGTCGGTGGGTTTCGGTTCTCCAGAGCCTGGTAATCTTCGATGCGCTGCTGAGATTGTGAGATTCGGCCAAAAGCTGCGCCTTGGCTTCATCCAACTTGACCTTCTCGGCATTCACGAGCTGAACGGTGGCCTCCAGACGTGCCAGCTCTGTCTGAGCAATCTGGAGGGTCTGTCGCTCGCGGAACAGCTCAGCCTCGGTATCTTGGAGATACTGGATCTCGGAGTCGTAGGTGGCCTTGGTCTGCGAGAGCTTTGACCGTGAGATGCAGCTTGGTGTCGTTGGCCTCGCGCAGCTCCGCAATCCACAGCGGAGCGCTTGGCCTTGATCTCCTCCAGATTCGGGGTGATGGCGTCGATCTGTGACTGAAGGCTCTGAATATCGGTCTTGCGGATGGCGAGGTCATGCTGACGCTTTTCAAGATCAGCGGCTTCACGGCTTGCGAAGCTGGCATGGCCAAGCGGAGGCACACTGACGCTCGAGCTGGCACCACCGAGCGCAGGAAGTCCGCTGAGACTCGAAAGACTGCCGAGCGTGCCCTCTTTTGGTTGGATAAAGCGTTGAAGAGTCAGGCCCCGGGTTATTCAGACGCCAGCGAGCCATATACGGCACTCAACGCTGCTGTTGGTGCCTGCCCAGGCTGAGCGAGTGTGTCCAAACCCCACAAGCAATGCAAGCAAATCACTCACTGAGAGCACCGGTCTCCTGAAGGGGCTTGGGAGCGCCGGCTGATGCGTTGGATCCGTCAAAGTCGAGGAGCGAAGGCGTGCTCAGGGCTCCACTCAGACCCTTGGACGTCGACGACAGCAACGAGGCAGGCAGGACTGCAGGCACGGGGTTACCGGCCGAAATGTGCTCGATCAGCAGCATGGCAGCAACAAACTCGTCTTTGTCAAGCGACCGGCCTTCTGCACATCAGCGAGATCCCTGCGAGAGGGGACACGACAAAGCAGTGAATGTCAGCGGGAATGCAGGGCCAGGAAGGCTTCAAGCGCAACAGTAGCATGGAACGAAGATGGGCAAGATGCATACCAAACTTGCGCCAATGTCGTGCTGGGGAGCTTGGACTCCATAAATAAAGGGTAGGCATCTCCGCCTGAACCAGTTCGCACAAGTTAGCAACAGCCTGAAGCCCATCGACAGCCCTCGATCCCGTGAGCAGCAAGTATATCCAGCTGAGTTGGCGACAGGGGATCAACGACGGATGACAACAGCCCTGGTCTGTCTCATGTCCCACGCTGCGGCCCCGGGCCAGGTTGCTCTTGCGTATGCCACATCCAGCACAATCCGATCGCCATCACCACCAACAGATCAGCGTATTGAGATGGAAACCCACATACCGGTCAGGAAGCCCTTCCTTTCGCTATCCTTTTGGTCAAAGATGGTGCCATACTTGACTCTTGCCTCGGGCGTCAGCACCAGCGCAGGCGAAGGTGCACCGGGCTGGGGAGTCGAGAGCGCCGGGTTCGAAGTGGAAAGACCCGATGTGGAGAAGTTGGCTGTCATGCGGCGGCTGAGTGATGCTGTACTGCCAGACTGCTTGCTGGGAGGAGCGCCAAGGATGGGGCTTCCGGGCGGCGAGTTCACATTGCCAGCACTGGCCGAGTTGGCCATCGACACAGCGTTGAAGAGCCCAGGGGGGATCGAGGTCGGCACAGACGTCATGGCACCAGATCGGAGCCTCGAGATGATGTACATGGCAACCATGAATTGGTTCAAGGTGAGCTTGCCCGTGCTCTTGCTGTCGACCAGGACCCTGCACCATGAGATACGTGAAGGCCGTTTGCTGCGTCAGATACTGTGCTGCAGCCAGAGATCAGCAGTCGGCTGTGTCCATGATAGCCTCGTTACAAGGTACTTGCGCTCCTCAATTCGTCGGCCGAACTCCACGCCTGCCACCCACTCCAATACCCCCTTACCACACGCTTCCAAGGACATCCAGAGGCAGGCCGGACTTCATAAACACCTCGCGAGCATTGTCGCCCGTGACCAGGCCGTTGCTTGGCTGGCTGGCAGAAAAGGCAGCCAAGAAGCGCTCACGCTCCTCAGGCAAGATAGTGAAGCTGCTACCGGTAGCGTGGGCAGAAAGACTGCCGGTGCGGTGCAGCGGCATGGTCTGCAGGCTAAACATTGGCGCAGTTTCGGGAACGATGCCCTCGAAGGTGGGCAAGGGGCAGGCTGAAAGATGCCAAGACGGACGAGGTGAGCGAGACTGCGTCGTCAGCAGGTGGATCGCAGTGGGGTAGAAAGGCGGTGCAATGAAATGGAGGCCAGCTGTAGAGCGCACCTGTTCCCAGGGAAGCCAGGCTGGCCGGGCGGCCGCTCTGGCTCAGGGCAATCAACTTGAGAGCCTTGTAGAAACTCTCCCTGGTCAGGAATGCCTTCTTGTCCGGATTGGCCAGGCTCCATATCTGCCAGCAGAACGACCAGTCGATACAAGTGGGTGGTACACCAGAAATGATAGGTCAGAGACAAACAGGCTCATTTGGCATAGCTCTAGAACTGAATGGTCTCTGTTTTCGCTTCTCAAGGAGGCGATATCCGCCAGAGGAGGATAGGGGGAGGCAGCCAGGAGTTGTCCACGGACGACAACAGCGACCTTACCTCGCCCAAGACGTCATGCGAGAGCTTGGACTTGGACATAAACGCCACGCCAGCGGGGGGAAGTAATGACGCCCTTGCTGTCAACATCGGCAATCTTGAAGAAGTATGAGAAGGCCGAGAGCTCCTCCTGGGTCAGGGGCAGACCGAAGGATTCCAGAGCCGGTGCTACAGGATGGAAAGCCGGGGAAGCGGATCCGTTGGAATCGCCACAGATCAGGTCAGCTCCACGATTGTGTCATTGCGACAGATATCGACCAGGCAGAGGCGACGACCGGCTGGGTACCTGGAGCCTTCCTTGGCAAAGTAGAGTGAGACTGGCTCTCGTCGATTCCAGCGGCTCGCATCGGTTAGCGGTTGAAGACGGACGAAGCAATATGAGATCGGCAGAGTTTTCGGGTGGCTGTACGAGCAGAGAGAGCGCGCTTGTGGTTTCGGTTTGTACAGAATACAGGGACACGAGGGTGCAGATGGGCAAGATATGAGATTCGTTCGCAGAGGCGAGCCAGAACGTCGTCGCTGATGGTTGATGGGTTGGACGACGGGTGGGTGGCGGGTGATTGCGGGGTGAGCCACAAGGGGCAAGAGGCGGGACGCGGCACACCGGCTCGAGCCGGATTTCAATCTGCGGCTCGAATGGGCTGCGCGGCGGCTGGCGAGCTCCATGATGGCCAGGCATCGTTTGGCTGGCCGCCCAGCATCGCCAGACCAGATCAGGGCTCGGGGCGACTGCACCAGCGACTGCACCAGCGAGCTCCACGGATCCAGAGGCTGGCCAACGCAGCATGCCAGTGGACTGCCCTGTTTGTGACCGGCAGTTTGATGCATACGGCCCGGAATGCCAACAGCACGTCGAGGCGCACTTTGCCAGCGACGACCAAGTCCCGCTCGACGTCGACGCTGATCACTACGGCGATTCTGTCCGAATCCGAGTCGGCCCTGCAACAAGCCGACTTTAGAGAGTGCACATACGGCACCTGCGAGAAGCTGGTGCCGCAGCGGCAGTGGGAGGCGCATCTTCTCAGTCACATCCAAGTGCGTATTCACTGCAGCGAGGACGTTGCCGGCGAAGGCACTGCCTTGTGGATGGAAACATTGCTGCGTGCATGGAAGGCATGGAAGGCATGGAAAGGCATGGAGGGCATGGAGGGCATGGAGGGCATGGAAGGCATGGAAGGCATGGAAGCGGCAAGATGTTCACGCATGAGCCCGCTTCCGAGTTTTCAATACTAATTGCTGTACCATGGGCCGCCATGAGCAGGAGCAGGAGCAGGAGCAGCAGGTGAGTCGGAGTGCAGAACATGTCGGAATGCAACAAGCCTCGACCAACAAGTGTTCTGATTTGCGTGTGTCCGCAACGCAAGGCCGATTCAGCAAGCGTACCCGCAGGTGATACGACCGCTGAGCAACAATTGGCTATTCTGGAATATCCGGACTGGCTCGTCTCGATGTTCATCGGGAGAGCAGCCTGCTCATCAGCAACCTGTTGCCATGCATAATCAGGAGCATCAACGCCGGTCCACCTTGGCTCGAGTCTGCCCCATGGGACATCGCCGCCAATGTCGATGATATTCAGAGTGCTCGTGGCAAACATGCGACTGAAGGCACAACTGGGGACCTCGGTAGCTGTGCTATCGCACCCCAAAACACAAATCCACTGCACCGGTACGGTTGCATCTGGCTTGTATGCGTTGGGCACTTGTATACCAGCGACATCGGAGTCTTTATCGCGGTTCTCACGTTGTCGCTTGCTAATGCCACAGATCCGAGTGTCGATAAAAAGTGGGGATGTGGCTATCGAAACCTACAAATGCTCCTGTGAGTCGCCTGCACCAGAAGCGAGGATTGGTGTGGCGTGTTTGGAATCCCGAATACTCATCTCTCCGGCTCCACAGCTCTTGCCTGCTTGGTATTCCCGAGTATGCCGACGCCTTTCGTGACAAGCCACGGCTTACAACGTTATCCAGCGAAGTGCCCACTGTGTTTGAGCTCCAGCGCTGGATTGAAGAGGCCTGGTTCCTTGGCTTTGATCAGGTATTTATCGCAAACCAGCGACGGGCTTGTCCTTGCGGATCGACACGGGAATAGCCACTCAGTTACCGCGCTGCCGTAACGGCCGCATCCTACTCGAATCCTCGCTCCCAGGAAGGAGGCCGTCAGCTCCACAACTGCCTTTACAAGACACGCAAATGGATCGGCGCCACAGAGATTGCCGCACTTTTGCTCTCAGTCGGCATCCGGCCCGAGCTCGTCGATTTCTACAAGCCCAGCGGGCCATCCGGAGGACATCCCAAACTGATGGACTACGTTCAGAATTACTATGGTCAGTATCGATTTTGCAAGCAATCCCAGGCCGTGTTTCGACGCAAAAATGGCACACTCAACGATCCCTCCGCGGCGACTGTAGGATCCGACGAAACGCGGGGAGTTCCTGTTTTCACGGCCAAGCCCCCGTAAGTCTGAGAGCGCCATCGACCAAGCCCCTGACTCGGCATCGGGGGTTGCCCAGATCGTGGTTTGGCCATGGGCTGTTTGGCCTGTCGACGCTGCCCATTTCCTTAACCCCGTTGCTCTCTGCAGACTCTATTTGCAGGTACTTACAAACAAGGCTGCCGCGGGCTCTCGAGTAACAGCTGCCCTCCATGGTCACTTAGGAATGGGCTGCGTCCTAATCAATCGATCGGTCGTATGGGACAACAGCATCAGGGGCACAGTCGAACGATTGTTGGTATCGAAACAACGAGACGAGGAGACCGAAGCTTGATTGTGCTCGATCCGGGCAAGCGCATTCCGGACCAACTGCTCAACAGGGACAACTTTTCGATCCCAGAGGTCTTTCGTCCGCTCAAGCTGCTCAGGGTCACCGAGGATATGCTCAAGGAGCATCAGCAGTACCAAATAGTCTGCATCAAAGACTCTACCGTGGGTTACCCCAGTACAGAGGAGCAGCAGCTCCACATGACTTTGAGGAGCATCCGGATCCCGTGATAGCCGTGACCTATCGCAGCGGCATCGGGCGATATCGGTAGAGATCACTGGCGTTTGTTTGGCTTGGCCAGCCGGCCTGCCCTGATTCGGTGATCTCCCCTGTTGGCGGCCTGGAGTCTGGGCCAATGGCGGGCAACATCCGACGGTCTGTCTGCGTCATCTTGGGCCGGCCTCTGTCGTTCGGTCGAGGCCGCCAATAAAAGCTGTCGCCGGGCAGCCGTGCAAGATAGGATGGGCCATCGGGCTCGGGGGGCTCTTGCAGTGCCAGCCGCACTGGCCAATAAGCTCACGTCAACCTTCGGCTGTCACCGGGGCAGCGATTGGCCAACGGCTCCGCCACGCCAACCACGACGCGTCACTTCATTGACAGGTCTGGCGCCACCGACCCGTCCTATTGGCCCTGGAAGCGCCAGCCATACAGATGGCGCGGTGGGCGCCGTGAGCCAGGGACTGGCAGCGAGGGCTGCAGCGGCGATCTGGCCCAGGACCCATGCGGCGGGTCCAGATATAAGCGGCCGGCGGCCGGAGCACACCCCGTGTCTGCCACTCAGCATCTCCTCGCCACAACGGCACCGCACTTGAGATCCCTCTGTCCTGGACACGCAAAGCAGCATGCTCTCTGTATCTCGAGGATTCCAGCTCCTTGTGGCATTGGTGCCGCTCGGATGGATGGCATACATGGCACAGGGCCGCATCGGCATGAACATGACCAACAGTCTCTCGCCCATGGACATCTACTATATCGCATTTGCGCTGTCGCCCCTGGTTGTCTTGTGCGTCTCGGCCGTGCTGCTCGACAACCCTGCTGCCGATGCACTCTACAAGAGCAGTTCAAAGACTCGTTCGTCGAGCCGAGTTGATCGCTTCCTCCATCGCATTTGGAAGCCACGATGGCAGGTCTTCAAGGGTCGCTTTGCCGACAAGTCCTATGTCGGCAACCCCTGGTCAACGGCCGAGCTTGCGATACTCGTTCTGCTTGTGCTGTTCAACCTTGCGTGGATTTTTGTGCCTATCATCATCCGCATGCTGCCTTCCCCTGGACGTGCGCCGCGGGTCATGAATCTCTATCGCTGGGTGCGCTCGATCGGCGTCTGGACCGGTAAGTCCATCGCTCCCTGCGGTTAATGTGGCTTGGACAAGAACTGCCGAGTAGCTTGATTTGCATTCGGAGACAATATGGCGCTTCAGGCTGCATGCAAACGGAGCGCGCAAATACAGGCAGTGTCTCTTGTCAAATCGGTGGCTGACATGTCTCGGCCTCTTTCTCGCTGGACAGCCTACGCTGGCTTGTGGGATGCAGGCCTCTGTGTCTTGTTTGCGATTCGCGAGAACGCCGTCATGAAGAACATCCTTGGCAAAGATGCCGGCCAGTACCACCGCGTCATTCGCTTCCACATTGGCCTGGGCTACGCCAGCTTTGTGATGGTCACCATCCACTCGCTCTACTTCATCATCGACTTTCTGTACAACCAAGAGTTCTTTGAAGAGATGTTCCCCTGGCTCTCCAACGGAGGTTATGAAAACTTTTACGGCTTCCTCTCGTGGCTGGCCTTGATTGCCATGATCATCACATCGGTTTACAAGGTGGGCATGCAGACACAGCGGAGTCGCATTGAAGGGTGATCATCTCGATCGGCGACGCGCTGTCGTCCTGGGACTTGCGCCACTTTCTCTGGTCGGGTTGCTCCATGCCATTTTGTTTTGCCTGTCTGATGGGCACCAACGCCAATGCTCTTGCGCTTCCCTAGTTTGCGTACTCACATTCTCGTCGTCCCACTGTCTCCAGATCCGACGTTCGCGCTACAACGTCTTTTACTGGACCCATCAGCTCTACTTCGTTTACTTTTTCTGTGCCTGGATCCACATGGGTTCCTACTGCATCTATCCCGTCATCGGGCCTTGTATCTACTTGATCTATGATCGACTGAGGCCCCGCCTGGGCACCAAGACGGAAACCATGGCGGTGATCCGCAAGACAATCTCGGACTCCATCATCGAGCTCACCATCCCCATCGGCTCGGCCTGGAGATTCACCAGTATCTATGCTCCCGGCGACTGGGTCAACATCCAAGTCCCACAGATCTCCAATTTCCAGCAGCATCCGTTCAGCATCGCCTCGTACTGTCTGGACACACCCAATGCCATGGTTCTTTACATTAAAGCCAACGGCGCGTGGACCCAGAAGCTTTCCAAGCTGATCGCCGAGCACGAGGACCGGGTTGAGGTCCCCATCCGCGTTGACGGACCATTTGGCTCTCGCAGCACCGACTACCTCAATCTGGATCACCTCGTCATCGTCGCGGGTGGCTCGGGCATGGGCGCTCTGATGCCGTACATCCTACACTACAGCATTGCTGGATCGGCTTCTGGGAAGCTCACGCTGGTCTGGACCGCCAAGAAAGAGTCCGATATCCTCGCCTACGCCTCATTTGTCCGCGAACTGGCTGACGAATCGTCGCTGCTGCACAAACGAGTTGACCTGCATCTCCACATCACTCGGTCCGAGGCCGTCGTGAGCGATACTCCAGCCACCCCCGGTTCCCCGAACGACTCTGAACTCAAAGAAAAGCAAAGCCTCGGCCTCATATGCGATACTCCGAGGGTCATCAAGTCCCCACGCCCTCTTGCCGTTCGCTGGCTGAGCATCCGAGACCGCTCGGGCGAGATTGCCTTGGCGGTGATGGTCTTTGGGTTTGCCGTCCTGGGTTGGTACCTCGGCATCCGTCTCAACTTGACCGGCCCAGCAGCTCAAAAATGCAGCGCCAAAACAGCATTCAAGCTCACCGGCCTCGATCACTTCCTCTGCTGGTACTTTATGCCCGCAGGCAGTCCAGTGCTCTCGATTCTGCTTGCACTTGTTGGCGGTTTGGCAACCACAGCGTGTGCCAACATCCTGCGCTCTCGTCGGAGCGCGACCGCCTGCTCGACGCTTTCTGCCGAGTCCGACGAGACTCTCAACGGACGATACTCGAGCGAGATGCTTGCCGCCGTGCCTCCATCTATCTACGTCCACAAGACCCGACCAGACTTTGCGACGCTGTTCCAGACTCTGGGACTCGAGGAGGCTGGCGCCAAGTCCCAAGTCGCCGTCATGGCCGCTGGTCCCGAGCGACTCATGCGACATCTGCAGTCGATGGTTTCGAGCTCCAAGAACATCCAGTGGTACCGCGAGTCCTGGAAGGTCTGATGGGCGCGACATCACCCTGGTATCGATCAGTCACTTTGGTATTGATCAGCCAGATCGCCGAGCGTCGGCCAGTTGCACCCCTCCTCCTTGAACTGCTCGACCCAACTCCAGGCATCAACGGCACGCGCAAACTCCGGTCAAATCTTTGGCCGCAAGAAACACGAACCACCGATGCATATCGCTCAGCACTCGTTGCTGTCATGAACTTCACCCAAGCCAAGATCAAAATCACAAATTTGCCGACACCGCTCTGCACAAACTCTTCTCTGTCCATGCGTTCCAAATTGTACCATTCCACTCATTTGTTCACATTGTATCTGCCCCGCACTGCACAGATCTATGACACCTTTCCATCATCCCCATCGATATGAACCAAACCCGTGCGCGTGTTGAATACATTGATTGCAACATAGCACCGTTCCCGATTCGCGCGATGGGATGGGCAAGCAGTTAGTCCCATCCGCCCTGTCCAGAGAACTCAGATGTCGATGTGGGCTGCAGCATCGAGGGATCGAACGGCGTCGCTGCCACTGCGGATGTCGCTTGCACAGTTCCTGACTTGCGCCCCTTGTCTCCTTTGGCATTGATGACTGCGACCACGCCGGATCGATCAGAGTCGTTGTGATGGTCTGCCTTACCGGCACTGACGCTGGACTTGGTGACAGGAACGGTGGCTGTACCCGCCAGGAACGATGGCGCCGAGGAGGCTGGAGATGGTGTCGGGGGCTTGGGCTCGAGATTCGCCGCCGACTGATCAGGTTTCCTGGCAGACTGAGGTCCGGCCACGGGTTTGGATACCATCCGAGGCTTGGGGTGAAGACTGGGCTCGGACACGAAAAAGTCGTCCTCGGTGCTCTTGAGTGATTTCTTGGCCGACGGTAGCTCTCCTTGACGGGAGTTCCGCTTCCGCTCTCCCGAAAGCGGACGCTTAGAGCTCGGCACCTTGGTCAAAGTTACTGCTGCTGCTGCTTTGGAGTCCTTGGTCACCTTGGCCGTCTCTTTAGCCTGCATCTCCATCTGCTTGCGGATATCTTTTCTCTTCAGCTTCTTCTCTGGTTCGGTGCCCAGCAGATGCAGGGGACGAGGTCCCTGGCCCTTGAAGGTCGATGGAGTTGCCGGCTTGGCGGGTGCATCCTCCAGCTTCTGTTTCTTGGCAGGCTTAGGGCGCTTCTCCGCCGCGGGCTTGGAGTGCTTTTCGCCACTCAGACCGACCTCCTTATCCTCGTCTTCAGGCACCGGCTTGCGCTTCTTGGCGACCTTTGCGGGCTGGGCGGACTGGACGGGCTCAGCCGTCGCTTTTTCGCGCTCCTGACTCTTTTTCTCCTTGATGATCTTTTTGATCTTCATGCTCTCGCGTTTCTTCTTGCGCTCCTGGAACTTGGGATCAAACCGGTCGCCATCGAGGATGCGGAGGCTCGGGAGCATCTTCAGAATCGACTCGCGGTAGTTCTCCTTCTCACAAATTGGGTTGCCCTTCAGGTTGAGATGGGTGAGCTTGATGAGCGATGACAGCGGAGCAATGTCAGCGAAGGTGGCAATCTGGTTCTTGCCCAAATCCAAGATCTCGAGTGACGGGAGGAACCGGATTGTCTCGGGGATGGACGAGATCTTGTTGTCGTTCAGCCGAATCTCTCGGATCTGGCTGTTCTTGGTCAGGTCCGGGAACTGGTGGATGTTGTTGTGGGCAACAGAGAGCTTTGTGAGCTCCGCCAACGAGCCAAGCCCCGAGATGGCGTCGATTTTGTTGTGAGAGAGCACTGTTGCAGAGTTGAAATGAATCCGACTCATTAGACTGCTGGCAGGCTGAATCGCTGGTACAGTCCGTCGCTTGATCACAATGCGTGAGCAAGGTCGGGAAACATAGCAACGCTGTGGGGGGGGGGTGCAGCGATAGATTCATAGCTTCCGATTGCTGCGCGATGGCCTACCGATGGTGTTGAGCTTGGTGAGTTTGGTGAGGTTCTCGATGACTGTTATGCTGTTGTTGTTCAAGATCAGTGCCTTCAAGGATGTGCACGACTGAATGTGGCTCGATATCCGGGTGACTTCATTGAAACTGAGGTTGAGGACTGAGCCCGCATATGCCGGATGGATTGGACAAGACGGCGGCTGTGAGTGCATGCACAGCGTATCTCGAGGGCCCAGCCGCCATCACAAGGGAGACGACGGCTCTGAGTCAAAGGAATCCGGGACTATCATCAAACCAGCGGCTCAGGGTATGGATATCACGACAGTACCAGTCAGGTTCTTGAGGGTCGAAAATCCCTCCAGGGTCTCGAGCTTGTTGCCCTTCAGGGTTAGGTACGAGAGCGCCATATTGTATTTGATGCCACTCAAGGCATCAGCATGCCGGATATCGTTTTCCGACAAATCGAGCTTTCTCAGGTTGACGGCAAACGAGATGTCGTCAATGTGGGTGATGCCCATGCCGGAGCAATTGATGTCCTTGACATCCCGCAGATTCTGTCCAGGACATCGGTCTCCAAGGTTGGCCGGGGTAAGACGCATCGGAGAAGCACTTTGATAAAGCAGAACCTGTGACAAACAGGTATGCGCTGCAGGGCAGGCCCATTTGCGGTTCGGGATGGAACAGCTGTTAATGGTGGATCTCGAGCCGACGGTCGGGGCTTGATTAGCCGCGACCAACCCACAACAATGCCTCGAATATCGAGACGACCCGATGCGATGCGCACTGGATATCGATATGTACAGACGGGCTTGGAGTTTGATGCTCAAATGATAGACGGCAGAGCGGTTGCTGCGGTCAGGTCTATTGCGTGGATGCGGCGGGCTGGGCTGATCAGGGCAGATGCGCAAGTCGCAGTTGATGCAGATGATCCGCCAGATCAGCCAATTCCGGGACGGACGGAGCACCCCGCGCCAAAAACAAAAAAATTGCGCAGCACCACGTGTGTGGCTTGTGACTGGAGCACCCTGGCATGATCGAGGGGTTCTGTGGGAACATGTGCTGAAAGAACAATGGGACACATCGTCTCGCTCGGACAGAAACACGGCGTGATATCACTGGTTCGGGGGCCGATCAAAGTCGCCCGACTCGCACAACCCACAAGCCATCCGTGTGAAGATGTCCAGTTTGCTGTATTCGTGGAAGGAAGTTGGATCCACACATCCAAAACACACCGATAGTAAAGTGGGCGGCTCTGTACAAGCGCTGCAGTGCATGAGCAGCCCGTCTTCTCCAATCTAAAACCACCACACATAGAAGAAGGCAATGTTTCCAAAAGGAAACTGAATACAGATCAACCCGGGATGTCCGACGATGGGACCGACTGGCGAAGATTCTTGGCTGTGGACGACGAGTGGAGTGTCAATGCTGCGGCATGAATCGTGTGTCTGGACATAGCGGCGGGCAGAAACAGCCAAAACTCGCTCGCAAGAGTAGCTTACCAAATGTAGTAGTTGGCGCGATCGGTCGAGCACGAATACCATCCGTTGTGACTAGAATCACAAGGAAAGTTCAGCCTGGGAGTCGGCGATGGTAAATGGGATGGAGAGACAGTTGTGCTTGAGCGAGATTGGGAGGAGCTGGTGGTGGAGGTAAATGTTCCTGATGGCGCCACCACGGAGCTCGAGCGTGTGCTGGTGCTTGATGAGATCCAAGAGGAGGATGTCGATGATTTAGAAGTCGTACTACTTGGAGTAACCGATACCTGTGGGCCTGGAGAAGATAGTTGTGCCGTAGGAGCGGCTGAAAGCGGGGGCGAAGTGCTTGAGACCAGCAGCGATGAGTTGAGGGATGATGATGATGATGATGATGATGATGATGATGATGATGATGATGATGATGATCGTGATGGTGATGGTGATGGCGATGATGATGATGATGGGGATGGCGATGGTGATGGTGATGATGAAACAGTGATTGAGGCCACGAAACTGAGTCCCAATGAGCCGCTAGAGGATGAGACGGTAGGTGACGGGATAGGGCTGAACGATGCTGTTGATGATGGTGTTCCGGAAGAGGTTGATACCACAGACACTGATGTCGATGTCGATAGCGATGTCGATAGCGATGTCGATAGCGATGTCGATAGCGATGTCGATAGCGATGTCGGCAGCAAACTAGAGCTTGAGATGCCAACGGTTGTGCTCACAGTCGGCAAAAAACTCGAGATACTCGATGTTGCTTGAGTGGTTTGAGTACTTTCTGTCGCCGAGGCATTCGGCCCGCTGCTCGAAAGAGAAGTATGGATATCGGCTGAAGCCAAGACTGTGACTGATACTTGGCTCGATGATGATGATGGCACTATGGATTAGAAACAACAATGTGAGCGGATATGAAGCCATCACGGCCATTGCGTTGGTGATGTATCTATACGAGTGTGGAGCGGCCGATTCGGCTTTACCTGATGACTGCGATCCAGTTGGACCGATCCCAGGCGACATGGAAGTGCTGCCTGAGGTCGGGGATTGTAGCCCACTTGATATCGTTATCAGCGGGATGATCGATGTATATGTGGACATTGTCGTGCTTGACTGGAGCTGCTGAGCGGACGAATCAGAAAACACAGGGGCCGAAGAGAAATTTGTCGTGGTAACTGTCGAATCAGGTGGCAGAGAGACCGTGGCGCTCGAAAGGACAGAAGTAGTCGAATCGATGAATGCCGCGGTGGTTGAGCTGGGAGAAGTTGAAGTGGTCCAGCTCGAGGTGACCGGGATGCTCAAGCTGAGAGGAACCGAAGATGTCGAACTTGACGACGGCCCAACTGAGCCGACAGATGCCGGGGTCGTTGAACTGGCAAAGTAAGTACTTGCAGAGCTGGACGATGTTGATATCGTAGCGCTGGTGGGTGTCGGCGCCGGGCCAGATGTCACTGTCGCCGATGGAGGCGGCGTCGTCGAGTTCGATATCGAGCCAGAGGATGAGAGTAGCGATTGCTGCTGGCTCAGTACTAGGCTCGACGACGCAGCCGTTGTTGACGATGGTGAAGTGATCACGGGTGACGGCGGCGACGGCGACGGCGATAGCTGCGATGATACCGTGGCATTAGAAGTGGGGATAGCGGACAATGTTGACCAAGTCTCGGATTCGGATGCCGCTTCTGTCGTTGCGCCGGCATTTGGCGATGTTGTGCTTGTGGATATGCTGGTCGAAGCCGAGATTGAAGCGGTAGACGTGCTTGCAGCTGTTAAAGACACCAGTGTGGACGAGGATACTGCTGTGGATGAAAATTCCATTGTGGACGAGTTGGTTGGAATAGCTGCTATGGTTGATGTTGTTCCGGATGCCAGATTCTGGACAGGCGGCAGGCGGTTCAGGCAGGACTGGGCGTCAACCGACCACACGAGCTCGCTCGCGGTGCTGGAGGACCGGGGCGAAAAGCAAAATGGGTAGACAAAGAGGCCCTCCTCGAGCCCAGCGACGCAGAGGGCAGATGAGTTGGACTGGCTTTGGATCCAGGTGGCCTGGGCCAAGGTGTTGGCAGACCATTGCTGCGATGCATCAGAGCTGGAGTTGCATGGGCGCAGGCCAAGAGTGTAAACGGGGTTCGCAGCGCCGACGATCGAGTTGAACAGAGCGGTCAGACACAGGCCGGATGTGTAGTGGACCAGCTGCGTGGACTGGAGCGACCACAGGGTGTCGTTGCAGGGAACTGTTGCCGCCGGGGAGGCCAGAAGGGTCACCTGTGCAATACAGAGGTGTAAGAACCACAATCTGAGGCGAAAGGGCATGTGCCATGGCTGGGTAGATCGGGGCAAGCAAGATGCCGACGAGGAAGGGGTTGCAGTCTTACATTCTGATTGTCAGTTGACGCGAGGTAGAGCGAGCTCCATGTATTTGAGATCAGAAACGGCGGCAGAGTCGAGGGAGACCGAGTAGTGCTCATGGCGAGATATGTGGGAGGCCGACTGGGACCGAGGGTGCTGCCCATCTATATGTCTGGCGGCTCATATGGACGCAGATCAGGGCGGCGAAACGCAGATCGGCCTGGCTCAACCGGAATCGGGGCGGAGCGCAAGGGGCAAGGGACATGGCAAGGGGATATGGGCGGCAGCCGCAGCGGCATGGTGGGAGCCATGGTGAATGCAAGGAGAAAGGCAGGCGAGCCGTAAACGGCGGGATCGTGGTGTCGAGACGAAGCGGTGATGGCGAGGAGTGGTATCGATAGCGGCAGTGAACGGTCTGAGTGCATCGACGATGGCGGTATCAGCGATATCACAACCTCGCAGCCTGGACAGACGGGGCAAGTGCGGATCAGAGCGACCGAATGCCATGAGCTCTCGGTGGTCCTTGGCGCTGACGGGTGGCAGGCCGTCGTCGTTGTAGGCAACGAAAGAGCAAAGCCCGCCGGCAAAGAAAAAAGAGACGGGAGATCCGCCCAGTGGATTGAAGTACTCGGCGCGGCCTCCTGAACAACCACAATAACAATTACAACAACAACAACAACAATAATATCAACAACAACAACATCGATGCCATTGGGCGTGGACAGCAAAACTCCAGAAGGCAATGTCGCTGTAGCGGCGACAAGAATGCACTGCGGCAATTCAGGGACGCTTTCGAAACGGGCCGTCGTTGGCGAGCGCCGATGTTTTCCCACTGCTCCGACCAAAGCGCCTCTCGTCGCTGCTGGTTCTGCCCCTCAGCGCCGTTGCTGGTTCCTGCCCTTGCACGCCATGGCCCTCAGCCCACACGCCGCTCGCGCAGGCTGGTGGTCTGCCGCTCGCCCGCTTGCAGCATGGGCCATCACGGCCCAGCCGTCTTCAGCGGCAGGGCTTTCGGACACCCCACCCCATCCGCACTCGGCCGCTTCCTTGCCCTGGCTTGAGCTGCCGCACGGCGTGCTGTATGTGCAGCGCAAGAACCCAGCTGCAAGGATCGAGAGCGAGACGGCGATTGCGACGGTGCAATCAGAGGAAACGCAACGGCCGAGAGGATACTTGGCAACCAGCAACATATTAACAACCAGCAACATATCAACAACCAGCAGCTCATTAACAACCAGACACATCAACAGCCATCGGCACATCAGCAGCTCGCTGGCCCTCGTTCGTCGGACTGAGCGAGCCGAGCCGCCGAGGCACATCACAGCAAGGCGCCCTCCAGCACCATTGCCGCTCGCTGGACTGTCTTCCGGACGGCCACAGGCCCAACCCCCCGGCCGTCTCTGCCATATATAGCACCGAACTGCATCCCCTGATACCCGGTCTCAGCTTTGCACCGACGAGCTTTCTTTCCACCAGCGCCTTCGCATCCCATTGCATCGCATTGCATCCCATTGCATCGCATTGCATCGCATCGCATCGAATCGCATCACAGCGTCCTCCCTCCGGCCAGCTCGCGCGAATCCAGCCACCCCTCGTCGATCGTGTGCATCTTCCACCCTGACCAACACGCCCCCCTGTCGGCTGCAGTCGTGCATCGATCCGTCTCATCCCAACTTCCACACACCCACCCAGGCGTATCGCCTCTGCCATCCATCTCCCTCGCGGCATCAGACCTTCCCGATCTGTCTTCGCCGCCCCCTCCGTTCATGAGACTGGAAGCCCTCGCAATGCTTCCCTCCACCACCGCTCTGGGCTCGGGGGACCGACCAGCAACCCCTGTCAACAAGTCGCTGACCTCGTTGCTGCCAACCCAATCCTGTCCATCCAGCTCCTTGGGTTCTCCCTGTCGGCGCCCGTCGCTCCAAGTTGGCTCGGTCGCTGCTGGGAATAACCTTGGGTCCATCAGCCAGAGACGGGGCTCATCGGCCCTGACCCTGTCGCTCTCTCGCAAGGGCCTCTCGCCCCAGCACCAGGAGCTCAAGGACCTCCAGAAGAACCTGAACCTCAACTCATCCCTGCAGATGGCCTCGTTTTGCGGCGAGCAGCTCTACCATGTCATTAAATTCCGTCTCGGCCCCAGCGTTGTGCTGCAGCAGCCCCAGGTTGCAGAGCTGCGGATACTGCTTCTCGACATCTTTGCTATCTTCAAGACCGTCGACTCGGGGCGAGCCCATGCCTCCATTGATATCACCGATGTCTTGAAGAAAGTGCCCGACTCCCTCCTGGACCAAAGTCTACTGCCGCTGCTCCGGTCGCTGGACCAATGGATCCGTCGCAACCGCCCCGAGGCATCAGCCCCGTCCTCGCCCTATCCCGGAGACCAGGACAGAGCCGTCCTGCGCTACGGCGTTCGCTCGCACTTTTCAAAGGCCATCGGCGGCTCGGCCGCCCTGGGCGACATCTGGCTGTCGAATCTCGTGCTGCAGGCTCTGAGGGAAGGAGCCGCCACAGACTTCCTGGCCGAGCCGCTCTTGTCGCCGTCAGCCTTCAAACCCGACTCGGCTGGTGGGCCCGTGCGTCCTCGTCGCTTCTCGCGGAATCGTCAACTCAACCGATCGGCCTCCGAGGAGCTCATTCTACAGCGGCCGCCCAGCGATGTCACTTGCGTCCTCAAATCCGAGTCCTTTGACGACGAGATGCCCGATAACGATGGATATCCAGGGTCGCTCGACTCCACGGACGCAAATGCCGAGAGTCTCTTTTCAGCCCGCCCGTCCAGCCCCGGTTCTGGTAGCGACGGCCTCGGAAGCCCTACCAATGGCACCGGCACAAGCACGGCTGGCCGGATCGGCGGTATCGCGAGTGATGCCAATGTCAATACCGAAACTGCTCAGACAAGCGTTGCAGGCGGCGGCCCTCTGTCGCCTCATCCCACACACCGCTCGCAGCAGCAAGAGAATCCGCCAACACTCATGTCCATCAAGCTGGACCAGCTCGAACAATGGGTCATCCAAGTCCTGCGGAATCCAGAGGGCTACTCGGTTGTGGCCCAGAACCGGGTTGCCGAAGCAATGCACATCCTCGGCCACCCGTCAAACCTCAAGCCATACATCCGCAAGTTTTATAACCGCGAGCGTACCGGCAACGGAAATGCCATCGCCGTCCATACTTCACCGCAAGTGCGGCTCTCGTCGCTCATTCCGCACTCACACGACCTGCTTTCGGCCCTCGACCCAGAGCATTTGGGGGTCTTCTCGTCCGACCATATCCGCCAGACCCTTTGGCAAAGCGATGAGGAGTGGTGGCGATGGCTCGACTGGATCAACTACAACACAAAAACCATCGTCGATGCCTACGGCGCCGTCTCATCGGGACTCCTCTCGAAGCGCGATGAGGGCCTGAAGGAAAAGCAGAGCCGGTTGCGGGCGCCGACAACGGACGAGCTTCTG
>NW_026516517.1:0-27241 GCF_025602895.1 Polychytrium aggregatum | reverse complement strand
TCACAGCGAATCTGGTCAAAGGTGAGGGCCTGGACGTGGCGCTTGCCGCCGTGTGGGAAGCGGTTGACAATAAAGTAGACGCCGCGGTAGATGAGGCGGACCTGGGCACCATAGCCGCCCTCGGGCCGCTCGCCGCCGTGGGTCAGGACCTTCATGAGGGCCAGGAAGAGCTCCGACTCCTCGGAGCTGTCGAAGCTCAGGAAAACGGTAACTTGGGCACAGGGGTACTCGCAGGTGACGATCGAGTTGACGGCCGTGATGAGGGCATCGGGTTCCTCGTTGTAGATGGGCATGACGACGACCATCTTGGGAACTTGCTTGAGCTGGTCGACCTTTTGGCGGGCGTTTTCGAGGACGCTGGGGTCGCCGCGCTTGACGTTGGTCCAGATGCGGTACTTGACGGCATAGATGATGCCGAAGGTGACTGGGGCGATCAGCAGGGTGATGTACATGAACACCAAGCCGACAAAGACCAGTTGGTTGACCCACATGGGGAACTTTGGCAGACCGGCGACGGGGATGAGGACATAGAGGAACGGGAAGTAGCAGAAGCGCAGGACCAGGAACAAGATCGAGGACAAGAAAGGCATGGTCTGCAGGGGACAGGGCGGCAGGGTATTCATGGTCAGCAGACGCGAAGTGTCATGTGCATGTGGCATCAAGTATGTCATGTGCATGTGTTGTGGCATCAAGTATGTGCGTGAACTAAGTGCATGAACTATGTGCATGAAGCAGATGGCAGATAGCATCGGGGGGTCGTGGATGCAGATACCGACCTTGTTGAAGAATCCCTCGGACACAATCCCGGCGAGACACATGCCATAGAGGAAGCAGCCGGTGAACATGACGTAATCGAGGAGCGCAATTGAAATCAAAGAAGCCCTGAATATAGCGAGCCCAACTGGGTAGCTCCATGGTGCTGTTGCTCATGGAGCCACCAAAGGTATTGATGGTGGTGGAGACATTCTGCTGGGCATCCGTCACGGTGATGGACGAGATCAACAGGGCAACAAGTAGGGCAACACGTAATTGCGACGGCATCGCAGTGTTTATGGATTCGAGGGAGAATTATGGTTGCAAGATATGAAGATATTGGTTGGAAGCAGGGACACCTGTGCAAAATTACAGCGAAGGGGCTCTGGACCTGAAGCTGGCGGTGACGGGTCCGCTTGAGATCATTTATAAGGCCCAGGGACAGGCTTCGCGGAGGAGGGCTATTGTCGACATGCAGCAATTTGCACGATGAGATGCTGGGACTGCTCGGCCAGCAGAGAGCATATTGATTGTGTTGGAAGAATCTATGAAAGGGGCGGTGGAACTCGCCTTATCAACAACTATCGCTGGGGCCATCGAGCCCAACGCAAGGAGGCCTGCCCTGGATAGTGATGGACCGCCAGGAATGGGGTCTGCTGCCTCAGTTGCACGGACTTGAGTAGTTCCGTTTGCACAAGGCGCAGAGGAATCGTGCTGTACTCCAACCAGGCACCGCGGCAGGCCAGGCGAATCAAGGGTCCTGCACAGCACGGAGCGAAGGAGCAGACCAAGTCCGATACGCCTCAAGGATGGCGGTGCTCACTCGGGTGTCGTCGGATGCTGCAAGGTTTGGCTGCGGCTCCGCTGGCGAGACAAGTGGCGGGACGTTTGCTGTGCAAGCCGAGGTTCCGCCTCCCGTTTGAATACTGCTGCGACTGAATCGCTCAAGCCAGTCAAGGTCGAGATAACCATCCGGGACAGCCAAATAGCCTGAATGCCTCAAAGCAGCCGCCATGGCCTGAGCTGGGTCTGAAGGCTGCTGCTTATGCATTGGGTGCGGCATGGGACAGGCGCCAATTCAGGCACAACTGGGCAAAGGGCCCACTGTAGCCCGCTCTGGTATCGACGCAGCTCGGGCGACGCCGATCTTGGATGGTGAGAGGACACGGGCAGCCAGTCGAACCGAACGAGCCCCAAGAATCCGCGAGGAGTCGATCTCACCCCGGAGCGGACAATGCGACGGAGCTTTTCGACCTCATGATGGTGAGCGGCTGTTGCGCCTCTGCTGTAATGAGCCAAGCGGAGACGAGAGACAGGCGCATATGGCTGTGTGGACGGATTGTTGAGGGCCTCCAAGTTCTGGCTGCAAAACCCAAGAATATGATGCAGTCGCAGCATTCCGGGATCAGGAACAGCTTGGATGTGGGACGATGCCAGTGGGCATCTGTCTTGACGGAAGCGACCCAGAGATCATCAGAAGCCCCCGACGCCCTCCAGGTGCGCTGTGTCGATCGATTCGATCGATTGGCAATCATTGTCCAAGATCGATTGTGGTTGTGGGCAGATCTGATCCATACCATCCGAGACGCCTACAAAGAAGACAAGCTGGCGATGCAGCTATAACCGCACCATCCACCGCACCTCCATCAATCGCACATCCCCATCCACCACACGATGTCAACCACGTAGTCAACCACGTAGTCAACCACACTCCGTCGACCGCTCTTCCGCCGGGTGAACGGGATTGGCGTGATTGGCGGCGAGCCGGGCTTGACACTCCACCTCGCCTTTGTTCCCTCGGCAGCCACGAGATCCGACCGTTCGACCAGCCCCGCCTCTCAGCATTTGAGCCAACCACCCTGGTCGACCTTCTTCTGCCCATCCCTGCCCATCTGTCCAGCGTCCATCCGGCAGCTAGGCTTCTTCGCTACCATGTCCGCCTCCCCTGTTTATGTCGCCATCATCAACAACAACCTCCCGAGCCAGTCGATCCTGATCGACGTTGGCTCCGAGGGCGTTGCTCCTCCCACCTTCCCACACCAGGCCCAAGCTCAAGCCCAAACCCAAGGCGAAAAGCCCGCTTTGGGGTACTCTGGCGCACGCATCTTCCACGATCTCACCTCGCTCTTGCAGTGCATCGAGACCGAGTTTGGCATCGCAAACCCGCGCTTGACGCCCTATCCCGTTGACCCGAGCCTGCTGCTCAAGTCTGCCCTCAAGGATCAAGCCGACCGGGTCTCTGATCTCAAGGCCAGCAACCTCTGGTTTGCCAGCGGATCTCCTGGTCGCCGCCAGCTGCCCCTGCCTCCGGGTGTGTATCGCTCACCCTCTGTGCCTCCTGTCCGCATTCTGTCTCCGTCCTGCCCGAACTCTGCCCATATCTGCTTCCGACGCGTGTGTCGTGGGAAGGCTGCAATGACTCGCCACCCCCTCCCAGCAGCTTTCAGCCCCTGTGCGAACCCGATCGCCGATCTGAATGGTGATTGATACTCGGATGTGGGTCTGGATTTGTTCAGCACTAACTCGCATTTCACGGATTTTCGCAGGACCCCCTCCCAAGCCGATCATTGGTAAGCCTCTTGCCAGCTCGTTGGCTTCATGTCGCACCTTCTGGTTGATATTCTAGCGGCCATCTGCTCAAGCTTCAATCTCACACCACACATCTCCTCTCTTCTTTTCAGGCAA
This sequence comes from Polychytrium aggregatum, assembly GCF_025602895.1. NCBI lineage: Eukaryota > Fungi > Chytridiomycota > Chytridiomycetes > Polychytriales > Polychytrium > Polychytrium aggregatum. The sequence goes on along the minus strand of NW_026516517.1, from coordinate 23,803 downwards.
TGTGCTGGACCTGCTTCCAATTCCTATTTTGGCCATGATCGATCTGAACCATGTTAGTATGCCGAGGCTGCTCGGTCCTTGGCGCAATCACATAGACTAGCTTGAGGGCGACAGTTATTTGTTTCTTGCTCTTTGGCCGCAGTACCAAACTGCATGTGGCAGTATTCAAAGCCTTGTCCTGTTCCAGTGATCTGGTCGAGCTGGCTGTCGGTACCAGTGCCGATGCTCCCGTCCGACCACGAAGCACTGATCTATCATATCATATGCCGATGACGCCGCCGCATCGAGAGTTTGCTAATGACGCCAATGCATGCTGCTTGCCTCCGACAGAAATACGGCCACTTTTTTCCCGTTTCTCTGGGTCCTCGTCCCGCCGTCGTGGTTTCCGATCCCTACTTGATCGAGGAGATCATGAAACAGGAGGATTGCTTTGGCAAGTTCACCAACGCCGGCCCCCTTCATTATCTCAAACCGATCGCCGGCAACGGCTTGTTTACCGCCAATGACGACGACCCGGTTTGGGGCATGGCCCACCGTATCTTGATTCCGGCGTTCTCTGTCAAATCGCTGAGCTCATCTATTCCGCTTATGAACCAGCAGACCAAGTTGCTGGTCGAAGCCTTCCGCACCCGTTTCCTTGAGAAGGACGAGACCTTTGATATCTCCGAGTGGATGTCCAAAGGTACGTATCGTGCATCCGCCGTATCTGGTGCATCGCTCCGAGACTGTGAAAATTGTGTCCATATGACGGAGCAAGGCCGCTGTGATGGCGATATCGGTCGCTGGTGATGGTCATTCAGAATGCTAACGCCACCGCTGCCGCTGCAGTTACCTTGGACATTGTCTCTCTCTTTGGCTTCTCGTACGAGCTCAACTCCATCTCCAGTGCCGAGGAGCACCCCTTCGTAAGTCACCACCCGTTCGTTCTGGATCCATGCATTCTCGAACGAGTGCACCGGCATCCTCCATGGGATCACTTGCATACCGACTGGAATCCAACCACTCCTGAATCTCTCACCTGCCATGGATGCTCTTACCCAGGTTAAGCACATGGTCTTCCTGTTTGAGTATGCGATGGGAAAAAACAAGCTCGGTCCGCTCTCGGGTATTGCCGAAAGGATCAACTGGCTCACTGGTTGTAGCAAGGAGCAGAAGGTTCAAGAGGCCGTCACCTTCATCATGTCAACCGTCAACGAGGTGATCAAGGAGCACCAGGCCGATACCGACAAGTACTCGGATATGTGCTCGCGCATGCTCAAGATTCAGGACCCAGAAACCGGTGTCAAGCTCTCTCCGGAGAACATTGCCTTCCAGATCGTCACTTTTATGATTGCCGGTACGTGCTTTTCGTGATCTCTGCTATGGCCCCGAATAGGTCACAGCAGTTCTCACTCACTCACTCACTCACTCACTCACTCACTCACTCACTCTTACTCACTCACTCACTCACTCACTCACTCACTCTTACTCACTCACTCACTAGGTCATGAAACCACATCCAGTCTGCTGACTTGGACTATCTACATGATCGCCACCCATCCCGAGGTTGAGCAAAAGCTCCGCTATGAAATCGAGACTGTGTTTGCCAAGGGCAATGGCAACATTGACGAGAAGTCTGTCGGCGAGCTCAAGTACACCCTTGCCGTTCTCAAGGAGACACTGCGTCTGTACCCTTCAGCTCCTGGTATGTCCCTACATTGCGTCGCTCGTGCAATCATATGAGCAAGACAGTTTTGGTTGCGACAGATACGTCGATCAAGATACTGCTTGGCGGTGCGGTTATATGTGCAACTGATAAAATTGGCTTTGCCACGTTAGCCTTTGCCAAACAATGCACTCGAGACACATTTGTCGGACCCTACTTGATCAAGAGTAAGTTCGTGTGGCTGCATCACCACTAGGTCCATATCGCATTCGCCCATGGCTCACTGGCTTGTACCAGAATGGAGTTTTCCTTGTGACTAACAAGGTTATCTCACCCGATCCGTGCAGAGGGGACAACTGTTCTCTTCCATGCCATCAACACCCACCGCAACGCGGCTGTCTGGGGCGCCAATCCCGAGGTGTTCAACCCCGACAACTTCCTGCCCCAGAACGAGTCCAAGCGTCCTCAGTACTCGTACATTCCCTTTGGAACTGGGTAAGTACCTCGCAGTAGTTCCGCTCCCACCTTGGTACCTCAGTGTGTCTATTAGTCATGCCTGTGTGGATGTGCAGGGTGTGCAGGAATGCAAGACGTGAATTGCTGAGGCTGGGCTGCCTAATCGATAGAGCAACTGGTTGGTTGAGTAGATCTCTGACTGGGCGAGCAAGGTGTGTTGGCAACTGGCTCAATGGCGCACCTGCTGATTGATCCACATCGCCATGCTCGCTCTCTTGCCACTCCAGTCCTCGCGCCTGCATTGGCTCTCAATTCGCCCTGATCGAAGCCAGAATTGTGATTGCCCATCTCCTGCACAACTTCAAGTTCACGATTTCCGATGACGCCGAGCCTGTCCTTCAGGTCAAGCTGGCCCTTCGTCCTCATGGAATTCGCGTCCACCTCAGCGAGCCCGGACCTATCGACCTCACCAAGGCCCCTGCTCCTGCCCCTGCTCCTGCCAGTGCCCCGGCTCCTTCTCCCAAAGTTACTCTGGATCTGGATACTGCCAAACCCGCCAGCTCCAACCGCAGCTTTGTTATCCAATCCGAGGCCGATCGACTCGATGTTGGCGAGGTCCTCGTGCTGTTCGGCACCAACATGGGCACCAGCGAGGACGTAAGTTGTCCCCTTGCTCGCTCCGTGATCTGCGGCACAACGATATGCGTATGCCAAGTGTCTGACTGCCTCCTGTCCCAGGTCGCCCGCAACATTGCCGACTCGGCCGTCAAGCTGGGCTTCAAGCCCACTGTCGCTTCTCTCGATACCTATGCCAACGAGAAGCTCTTTGGCTTCAAGTTTGTCATCGTCGCGACCTCGACCTACAATGGTAAGCCGCCGTTCCCCGGCCCATCCTGTCGGTATCTCCCAGAGACAGCTAATCACAGCTCTGTGACCCTCCGGTGCTCCCAGGCAACCCACCCGACAATGCCAAAAAGTTTGCCAAGTGGATTTCTGCCCAGGGACAGAGTTCCCTCAAGGACACCATCTTTGCCATCTATGGCGTTGGAAACAAGCAGTGGAAGACCTACCAGGACTTTCCTCGCTTTGTCGAGACCTCCCTCGTCAACCTTGGCGCCACTCCTCTCCTGGAGCGCGGTGCCGGCGATGTGGTATGTGGTTGGCTTATGGGGTGCAACTCGGCTGTGCGGGTATCGACAGTCCTTTGTTGATGGCACACCGATAGATGCTGCATCGTGACAGTCATCCACGATGGGCATCTGACGAGCGACATACCCCTGATTGCTCTCGCACCCATTCTCTGTCTCTCGCGCAGGATGGCGACTTTGACACCGACACGCTCAAGTGGACCAGCCTCTTCTGGGCCAGCGTTGCCTACACCTTCAAGATCTCTGGATCAGATGTCAGCAACGTCGTTGATCCCTCGCCCGCCTCCAACAGCATCGAAGTCACCTGGGCTGGCAAAGCTACCGATGCGTTCCTGCAGAACTTCCAAAAGTCCGGCCTTGCCGTCAGCAACCGATTGGGCCGCTTCCGATACATTGTCAAGAGCAAGACCCTGCTTACCAAGCCCGGCGCCGTCAAGGATGCTTGGTCGATCGTGTTGGAGGTGGGTATGGATAACAGGCAATGCAGCAGATATGTTGACGACGGTGATCCATGGCCCAACGCACCCCCACGATGAACGATGGTGAGTCTGATTCTGACCACTGACAATGGCGCAATCGCTGCATACAGATTCCCGCCTCCGAAACCAACAAGTACACTGCCGGTGACCACTTTGAGGTGTATCCCCGCAACACCGAGGAGGATATCCGCAGAATCCTGCCCAGTCTGGACTTGGCCGGCCACGGCATCGACGAGATCGTCAAGCTGTCCAACACCAACTCGATTGCCAAGCGCGAGCTGCAGATCTTTGACACTGAGATCCCCCTTCGCTACGTTTTCAACGGCGTCGACATTCGAACTGCCCCGACTCGCAACTTCCTCAAGTTCCTGTCGGGCTGCACCGAGTGTCCCCCCGAGAAGAACGCCCTCCTGCTGCTCGCCGGCACGGACGAGGCCTCGCTCCGAGCCTACACCGAGCAGATTGCCAAGACCAAGGCCTCCATCGCCGACGTGATCGAGCGCTTCAAGAGCCTTCGCATCCCTCTTGGCCAGTTCCTCGAGGTGGGTCCCTCACGAACCATGTTGAACTGAGCTGAGCACAGACTGCGATCCAAAGCAGTGGCCAAGCAGTGGCCCAGAGCAGATACAGCAACGTCTGGGTGATAGCTGTCGACGATGGCTGGTGCTGGCTGTCAATGCTGACCACTGTGCGAATATTCCAGAATGTTCCTCTCCAGAAGCCCAGACTGTACAGCATCGCATCGAGCAACCTCATCACCCCAACCACGGCCGAGCTCTGCATCGGCGTGCTGAACGAGGAGCACCACGACCTGAAGGGCCAGTCTGTGGTGTACAAGGGCCTGTCCTCCAACTTCCTCGCTGGACTCGAGGTCGGCGGCCCTCTCCTTGGCCACATTCGTCCTCACGGCTCGGCGTTCAAGCTGCCCGAGGATCCCAAGGCTCCCATTGTCCTGGTCTGCGCCGGCACTGGTACGACTTGTCTGGGAGACACGCAACGAGGACGGGGTGATCAGATGGAGCGATCGGATAGAGTAGTGGTGTCTTGGGTGGGTGAGGATGTGTCCGGTGTGCTTGTGGGTTGTCGGATTTGACATGCCCTGCCAAGCAGGATGGCTGTGGACCAAACTGAGAATCGCGCCTCCTGAGTGATTCGGTACCACCAACCAGATCAAATCACTGACTGCCGCTGTTCCTCCCAGGCTTTGCCCCCATGCGGTCCTTCCTCGAGGAGCGCAAGGGCCTCAAGCAGAAAGGCGTCGAGCTCGGCGAGGCCACCCTCATCTTTGGCTGCCGCCATCCCGACCAGGACGCCCTCTACTCGAGCGAGCTGCAGGCCCACCTCGAGTCGGGCGTGCTGACCCGCCTCGAGTACGCCTTCTCTCGCTTCGGCGGCCAGAAGGAGTACGTCCAGACGCTGATCGTCAACAAGACCGATCTGGCCGAGCAGCTCTGGACCGGCATCAGCTCGCGCGGAGCCCATATCCTCCTCTGCGGCAGCACTGCTCTGGGCACGGCCGTCCGCGAGAGCTTCGTCAAGATTGTCGAGCGCTTCGATGGCCGCGGCAAGGAACGAGCCGAGCAGTACATTGCTGCCCTGGCCGAGGCTGGCCGCTACGTCGTCGATGTCTGGGGCTAATCGCACCGCATCCAGCAAGCCAGTTTGCCCGACACGAGCGCCTTGACGGAGTGTGCCCTTGAGCTGCTCTTGAGAAAGCCAGCGAACTAGTCCTCGTCTCTCTTTGCTATCCTTCAATTTCACTTTGCCGGGTTTGATTTGTTGTTTGGTGACATATGTTCCGTTGCTTCTCGGTTGGCGAGTGCCTTGCTCAGAAACGGCCAATGCGCTCTTGAGGAATAACCACTGGCACTTGCGCAACATGCTCTGTCCTTTCGCTTTTCTTTCCAGAAGAAATCTCAACTCCCTCGTGGGATTGGCTGAGATAATACATTTCTACTTGATCAACAGCCGCAGTGTTCTCCAGAGAGTGTCAGGAATCAAGGCGTGCGACAACATCACTGGCCATAGCCGGCCGAGCATTCGCTGTCGAGCCATTCGATGCTACTCTCGGTTGATCAAGATCAGCGATTTTAATGGGCAGCACGGTGTTCTATATTGGCTGAATTGAATGTATTGAGCGTCAAACACAATTCCATTCAGCTATCGCCGCTTCGCGAGTGTCACGCTGAAGGTTCATTGGATGTGGACATTCGGGCGCTTGCAATGGATGAAACGCTTCACTTGCTTGTTTGTTCGATAGCAGCACATGGACTGCAGATTAGCGTACATTTTCAAGCTCTCTGAGTGAGATGGCGGGGATATCAAAGTCTTGGTCGGCTGCCTTGCGGTACCAGTATTTTGCCTTGTCGATGTCGCTCTTGACGCCAAATCCATTCTTGTAACAGTAGCCGAGTTGCCACTGTCCATATCGGTTGCCCCGCTTGGCGGACCTGCGGTACCACTTGGCTGCCTTTTCGTAGTTCGTGGTGACTCCGTATCCGTAATGATAGCACTGGCCGGCCATCCACGGTGCATACGAGTTCCCCAGGCCGGCTGCCTTGCGGAACCACCGAATTGCCCTTGAGTAACTTTTCCGTGCGCCCCAGCCATACCGATAGCACATCCCCAGCCTGAACTGGCTGTCGCCATGGCCTTCGTTGGCAAGCTGCTCAAAGATGCACGCAGCCATCTCTGCGTTCGCTGCCGTTCCGAATCCGTTGATCAAACACACGGCCACGAGGTGCTTGCAGAGCCAGTCTCGCTCCGATCCCAGCTGGCACAACCGATAAAACTTGTGCGATGCGGGTGATCTGCAGGGGATTATGTACCATCCGGCAAGACCACTATCCTCTCCGAGCGGGAATTCCTTGGACTTGCTATCGCGGACGATCTTGATTCCCTTCTGCTCGTCTCGTTCGGTACCCCGGCCAAGGTAATGCATCCATCCGACCATGTGGGTGGCGATGGTCTTGATGACTGGGTTGGTGGACTGGGTGCTGACTTCCTGCCAGTGATTGAAGGCAACTTCATCGCTCTGCTCGACACCAAGGCCGATGAATGAGAACCACCCACGGAGGAACACGATATGGAGTCGACCATCTTCGCAGCCTTGGTCTGCGGCCCGACTGTACCATTCGATGGCTGTGCTGAAATCTTGTTCGACACCTTCGCCAGCCTCATAGCATTCACCGAGGGCGATCTGAGCCTGTGCGAATCCACGCTCAGCAAGATTGCGATAGAGCCCGGTGGCCTTGGTGTGGTCTTGGTCGACACCGCGGCCGTAGACGTGACACTCGGCCAGATAGAACTGCGCCATGGGATGATCGGCTTTGGCCGCTGCTTCGAGGAGGTGGAAGATTTGCTGCTGTTTGGCGACCCGCTCGGCGTCGACCGCAACTCTGTTGCCGACATCGCTTTGGAAAACCCGGGCCAGGAGATATGAGGCCGATGCGTTTCCTTGGTCTGCTTGATCGATGAGCCAGGATCGATCGGCTTCAGCCTGATCCTTGCAGTGAAGCGAGAGGGAGATCTGGTCGCTCGGGGTGAGGACGATTCGGGGTGATCTGTCAGGACGACACAGGCCTGCCTTCCTGCACCAGCTGTGTAAACGAGCCACCTTGGAGCTCAGGAGAGGATGGGCTCGTTTGCACACCCGCAGGAGGGTCTTGATGGTGGCCAGGTCGAGGGCAAGCTGGAAGCACTCGTTGCAGCAGACGATGGTGAAGATGTCTGGGCTGTGGTCGTTGGTGGCCAGTCGAGCCATGTCTGAGGAGATACGGACACTGGCAGCCATGATGCGTCGATGTGGGTATAAGATGCGAGGATGAAAGGCCAAGCCGGCCCAAGCAAAGTGACAAAGTCAAGGAATCGAAATGGTGGCGGAGCCGGGGCACATGATCATGGTGTGCAGGTCAATCACAGAGACCGAGTGTCGAACTGGCTTGGATGTTGGTCGCATCGATTGAATTTGGCTCGTTGAGCGGAGGCTGCAAAGACAATAGCCCATAGCCCGTATGTAGGCGTAGTATGAGATGGACCAAGCCACAAGAAATAGACCGGATCACTTTGGCGGCCTCTGAGTGAAGACACTGGGCCGCTCTCGGGTCTCCTCCATCATCTCCATTCGCCCTCGCAGAGTCCACTTTCCTCTCATCCTCCAAAAGCTTCGCCCCACCCCTTTAGCCGTCCCTCTCCTTCGTCGTCTACATGGCCAGCAGCAGCACTTCTGATACGACCGGGCCAGCCCTCATGTATCCCGACATCTCAGATGTTTCAAGATCACCGTGGTCGCCAGGCTCTGGCATGAACGAGATCACGGTCTTGTTCACCATGGGAATAGCGGGGAGTTGTGTGGGAGAGAACCGGATGCTCGACAGCAGCCAGAGGCGTGCAAAGTTGTCTCCATAACCATCCAACACCTGAATGTGAGCCTCTATACTGACGATCTTGCGGAAGAATATCATCACCGCATCAGGAGCAACAATCGTTAAGAGCCTCTGCCATCGATGTCGCGAATATTCCCCCCCTTTCTACCTACGCTAGTTTTGCGATGCCGCTTTTGGATCGTGGAGCCCAGTTTCCGTGCTTGCAAGACAGACCGAGTCACTGTCCTCGATGCCGCTCTTGTTCTTAAAGCCCCCCTTCGGCGGATTCCTGGTCCGTCTGCAGAGATTTGTTGCTGCCCACGACATGGACATGTGGTGGCTCGTTATCGGCCTTTGAGCCACCGGCTTCGTCGGCTCCTCCATCGAGAGACGAGACCGTCTCGCTTCGGCCCAGCTCCACCTGGATTTCCTCGAGCTGTGACTTGGCTGACTCTGTGTCGGGATGATTAGGAACTGAGGCACACAATATAGACACGGCTTCCTCGAGATGCCCTTGTGCTTTGCGATAGCGGAGGCTTGAGATATCGATCTCGGCGAGCCCACTCAAGCATCTTGCGATGAGGGGATGCGTGCGGGATTCAATCAGCCCCTGAGCCTGGGCCATCGAGTTCGCATACAATCGTGTAGCATCATCGATCTGACCCTGCGTGCGCTTCAGGTCACCGAGGGCGCAGAGCGTGTATGAGCCCCCGAGACTCAGCTTCAGGTCCGAGAGGCCGGTGAAAGTCTCGTGGGATTCGTTCAGGTATGCTGCGGCTTCGTCGAGGTGTCCGAGTTTGAGAGAGCTTTCGCCACACCCACGCAGAAAATCGGCAGCATCTTCACCTGCCTGACTTGCCATGGTTCTGTCAATGATGGCGAGGGCTTCTTGGTGGCTCGATAGAGCCCGATCGAAATCGCCAGCGACGTGGAAAAGCCAGCCGAATTCGTGCAGAACCTGAGCAATATCCCGATGATCGCTTGTGCCATGCAGGCCAACATAGATATCCCGAGCTTGCTGCAGTTGCTCCCATGCATCGCCTCTGTGGTCAAGGCATCGCAGCACGATTCCCATATTGTGATGTGCTCTCGCAATCAGCAGGGCAGGAGCTTGCGCCGTGATGAGGATAGAGAGCACTTGTTTGGAAAGATCATATGCAATTTGGAACTTTCCCTTGAGGGCCGCTACCGACGCCATTCCGGCCAGAGAGGATGCAACACTCAATGGCTCCTTCTTGGGGTGAATATGCATCCCGACGTCGACAGCATCGGGGGATGGATCGGGCGACACAGTGCGGATCACGCTTCCATACAGGTCGCCGGACTTGATGAGAGCGCTCGAGCTAAAGAAACAGTCGCTTCCGGGAGGGGACCGAATGAACATCTCGAGGGCCTCGCTGAAGTATCGCATCACGTCTTTGCGAAGCGACAGGCTTGCCGCCGCTGTACCCATGAATCCGTATATGATGGCAATGTCTTGTCTTTCACGAGTTCCACACACCTCTTCCAGAGTGTCGATTGCATCTTGGAAATGTGTCAGCGACTTTTCTGACTGACCAAGATCGAGCATTGCCAAAGCCATCATGTATGACATTTGCCCAGCATCGAGGTGCTTCGCGGAGCCATGTGCGTTCTGGCACTGTTCGAGCGAAAAGCCGAAATTTACGACTGCAGCCCCGTGATTCCCAGCATCGCAGGCCTTCACGGCATCGGAATACACACGATAGTAAAGATCGCGCTGCTGAGCGAACTTGGCGTCTCGTTCGCGCTTCTTCAGCTCGTCGAGCTTTCTCTGGGTCTTGACGACCGCAGGATCGTCCGTTCCAACATGAATCTTCAGACGGACTCGCAAGGCCATTTCAAGCTTATCGATGGCCTGATGCAAGTCTCCCTTACGGTCGAACGTCCTGGAGACGTCTTCAAGAGTGTCAGCACAATCAGGGTGATCGTATGTGTGATGAATGATTGTGAACATGTTCAAGAGCTCGAGATGGTGCTTGCAAGCTTCATCGACCCAATCCAAACGGTCTGCGGCGCTTGCAAGCATCTTGACAATCTCTCGAACCTCGGCCGTGCGTCCTACAGGGTCAAACTCGACGGCGATATCCCGCGCCTCTCGGAGGTGGCGGAAGGCATCGCTGTATTGTCCTTGCGAAAAGTTGATGTTGCCGATGTGGGCAAGCAAGTGTGCGACGCTCTGATCTCTTCGGGTTCCAAGCAGTTCGGTAGTGAGATCAAGAGATTCTTGAAGGAGTGGCAAGGCATCATCCAGGCGATCTTGGGAGGCAGCGATTGCTCCGAGGCGATGCAACATGAGGGCAATAGACGGGTCTCTGCGGGTTTGATGGACTCTTTCTGCTATTGCGCAAGCTTCGATGTAATATTCTTGGGCGGAGGCAATGCGCCCCTCGAATCTTGCAATATCTCCAAGCGAGTGGTATATCGTAGCAATATCGATGTGTTCTTTTGTGCCATGGGTGCGAAGAGCACGCTTGAGCGACGCCTGATAAAAGTAAATGGCTTTGGAGAACTGCATCCTCGCCTGAGCCAGCTGGGCCGCGCTGAGCTCGATCTGATAATGCAAAACCTGTCCGTAGGCGTCTCCATGGTCGCTCTCGGCAAAGAAATCCAGCTGCTTGCTCCAGACGGTCCCTCTGTAATCCACTAGGGGCGAAACATGGGGAGGATCGTAAGGGCAGGAGGCGGAGGGGTCTTTGGTTTCGTTCCCCAGTGCAATCGCCGCATTGGAGAGGGAGAGGAGGGCGCGACCGGTGGCACCCCTGATTGCTTCACCATCGATTTCTGGATGTTCGTCGATGAAGCGCCACACGAGAGCTCCGATTGCACCATGGATGAAGCAATGGTTGCTCATTGTAAGTTTCAACAGTCCATTGGAAGAGATGACTTGGATCAGACTCGATCCTATATATGAGAACGAAAACACACACGAGAGGGATACGAAATGAATCAGATCGAATGCGAGTCTGTGGGCCAGCCATGAGCCTTGGTGACGGTGGACGAATCTAGAAAACAGCTCACCATCGGACGATATGTCCACTGTCTTTATGATTTCCTCGGTCAAAAGAGAGGGAATCGCATCAGGACCGACCAAGCAAAGAGCTCCAAATAGGCGACAGGCTGCAACACCTTCGTCGCCTTTCTTCATGAAGGCGGCCATGGACATGTTGACGATGGTCTTGAGCGACGAAGGAATCGGGTCCTGCGGATCATGCTCCGCCAGGGTCTTGGCAAAGTCTGCCTCGAGCTCCTCAATCGAAAATCCATGATAGTTCCACACAAGTGGAAGAACCTGGGCAGCAAGAGGGTGGCCGTTGATGTACTCAACAATGCGCATCGCGGGGGGTCGCCAGCCTTGTGTTTTGTACATGATTTCCGCCAAGTAGGTGAGGTTAAACACATACTGCAGCGACGCCCACAGAGACCAAGGCTGGAGGGGGATGATGGTCTGCCGAGTATCACTGAGCTTGTTGCCCAGATCCGTCAGGAAGGAGTCATCACTTTCGGCCGTTCGCTCGGTCGTTGCAACGACATCACCACCGAAACCAGCAACGGCCGCTCCCTGAAAGAGCGAATCCAGCACAGACATATCGTTGACGTCGTCGAGGATGAGGAGATAGGACTTGTTTTCAGCAAAGAAGCGGGAGGCGTATTCCTTGACCGTGTTCGGGTCCACTTTTGGGAATATGGCGACCAGGGAATCGAGGGCCGTCCATTCGGTCGCACAGCGGATCCAGAAGAGTCGGGAGTATTGCGGGCTCGTGCAGCCCGTTGACTGTTTGAAGTCATAAAGTTCGGAGCGGTTGTGGGTGAGGAGTGTGCCCATCAGGAGGTGCAGGAATTGTCGAACCAAAACCGTCTTCCCCATGCCACTATTGCCAGAAACGATTGCGCGGCCGGTCCGGGTGATTCGCTTCAAGAGCTCATCGAGGTTGGATATCTCGACCCGGAGAGAGCAGTCGCTGCAATGTTCTAGATAGAGGCTTCGGCTGGTTTCTGGATCCGGATTGATACAGCCAAAGATCTTGGAGATGAAGTAGATAGCACGGTGGGGTCGATCGCGGCGGTATCTGAGTCTTTCGACTTGGCCGAGGGCATGAAAGACAGCCCCGAGCTGGTCGTGCAAAGGGTTGGTGGCATCCAGAAGGGGTTGGAGCTTCAGCTCTGTATGTGCTGGTTGACTGATATCGAAATTGACACAGTCAACGGTCAGGAGAATGAGCGACAGCTCTTTGTTTTCGCTCTTGAGGTCAGTGACAGTCTTGATGAGATGGAGGAATTTGTCGTCAGTACCGATTACGGCCTTCTCCTTCATGATCGTAATGGCCTCCAAACTGAGAAGAATGACGATGCACTGGCATCTGGACAGGGCGTCGATCCAGGCGTTTGGTTGAGATTCATGGATAGAAACACACTCAGGGGTGAGGAAGGTCAGGGGCTGACGACTGAAGCGACGAGAGGCCGTAGAAATAAGCAAGCGTTCGATTTCCTTTGCGGACGAAGCGTCGGTCCCACATCCAGAGGCAATGAAGACATCGTGGCGAGCACCATGGACATTGCAAGCAAATGCTGTGGGGCTATTGTGCTGGGCACTGAGTTGCGGCTCGGTCGGGCCAGCGCCGCGGTGCAAGACATCCATCGGCGGATTGCTCGAGTCCACGCTGGGTGCAGAGAGGGGCAAGGATTGCAGATGCGGGCGACAAACGGTGGTGGGAGATGAAGAAGAAGCTTCACGGTCATGTGAGAATCACTTCTCTGCGCCACAAGCAGTCCAAGGATACAGGCCCACGACAAACGGAGTAATCGCTGCCAATGCACCAAGGCAGCAGAGACGGGCCCACCTTGACAGCGAGTGTGGCGATCTTGAGGAACGAAGTAGTTGAAAGGAGCGGGTCATGCTCCATGTATTTGCGTTATGCGGAGCCGGATATATCGCCAGGTCTCTTAATCCACTCACGATCCCACATAAGTTGGAGTTGGAGGACGCCACGTACTGCGGATGTGCGTGAGTAGTCAGATGGCATGGCTCGACTGACGCATGTCTGATTTGGATGCATTGGAGTACTGCCTCGCTGGGAGGATAGAATGTGCACTCAGGTTTGGTTTCAGCTGATGATGGCAATGGCCATTGGCGATAGCGAGGATGATAATGGAGTGAGAAGATGTATTCACAGACAATCTGGTGGGAAGACACCACCGTGAGTTGCTGGACCAGCGAGCCATGACTGACGAGACAAAGACCGTCAAGATAAACGACAGGGATCAGACTGGCGTGAAGGAGTGAATGGAACACAACACGAGTGGGCAGGATATGGCTGGGAATGTGACAACAATCAGACGATGCGAGTGGCAGCGAGGGCCAGAACAGGGTTGTTCAATCGATTGATGCCTAACAATCTCGGTGCATAATGGAATGCCATTCGCCGTGGCTGTAGATGGTGTCTGTGTAGTGGTGTTGGTGTGGAGAGCCTGGATGAAATGCAGTGGGATGGATCGAGGCTGTGGCAGATGGGAGATACTGGCGTGAGCGAGTGGATGATGATCGATGAGAGACGGAGGAACGAAGGAAGACAGAGAACAAGAGTAGGAATGTGAACACAGCAGTGGAATGAGTGTGGCAATCAGAATGGATGGGAAACATGGATGGAATGGAGTGAAAACATGAGAAGGGAAGCAAAAATGCTCCGCACAGGGATCGAACCTGTGACCTTGGCGTTATTAGCACCACGCTCTAACCAACTGAGCTAGCGGAGCGAGAGAATGGTTTCGTCCGGGATCGAACCGGAGACCTTGAGTGTGTTAGACTCACGTGATAACCAACTACACCACGAAACCCCGTGACTTTCGATTACACCGGCTCAGCTCTATGAAACGGTGCATCCCATGTTCGATCATCGAATGTTCCATTAAAAGGCTCGACCACAGAGTGACCCAGGATTCCATGCATCCCACGCTCCCACACACGCCGCGGGACTGACCGCACGGATGCCAGTGATATCAGTCGCTCAAGCCCGAAGAATGTTTCTCTGGAGGGTCGGTGGCTTCCCTCCCAAACCTGACGGAGCGTGCAGAAAGCCCGGACCCAATGGTCCCAAAGTCCCCGTGAACAGGAAACATGCGTCGGAATGTGTCCGAGCCAAGAACCGTCTCGAGCAGTATGTACATCCTGCGAGGATCCCCGAAGGCATCACGTACATCGACCTTGCAATCGACGCACTCCCCAAACTGGCTCGAGTGCCTGCAAGACCAGCCACCATCGACCAGGAAAAACTGAGCAAATGGCGAGCCAAACGCGAACGAATCCTCAACAACAGACCAGCGATCTGGCTGGATGTCGTGGCGGTGTTGGATGACATCGCAACTGAATGTCTGTCGTGGACGCCAATCCCTCGGATACGCCACGCACGACAGTAGGAGCCTGAGGAAGTAATGCCACAGGCATACATCAGCACAAGTCTGGACATGGAAGTCGGAGCTGCAGATTCCAAACTGTCACTGGATGGATGAGTTCGGCAAAACTTGACATCGCCGCAGTGACGATTGTAAAATGTCCTGGTTGGCAAAAACCAACACCCAGTGCCAGAGCCCGCCAGCGATACCAGGGGCCAGAAATGGACATTGGTGGAGGCGTGGAGAGCTGGTGGTTTTCTGCCTGCTTTCTCTGGTACCATGTGGCGAGGGATGCTCTGGGATGTTCTCGTTCTTTCCAACAGTTGCAGTTCCAGAACGAGGATCGAGTGTGGTGGTCGAGTTGCTGTTGTCGAGTCATTCTATATTGCTTTCAGTCGATCAACATCAGTGATGGATATGGGACAGCACTGCTTTGTTTAGTCGATGTAATAGATGTATTTACTGTCGAATATACTGTGGGACACTGGTGGCTGGGACGGATGATGGCAGTGCGGTTTGCTTGGCTGTTCTGCTTCAATGTTCAGAGTTGCAGCTTGGTTGTTTGGGAGTGGGGCTCGGAGGAACTCGGGGATCAGGGCCACTTACCGAGATCCTCGAGATTGCCGATGGCAAGTTGGTATCCTTGTTCGGCAGACTTGCGGTACCAGGAAACAGCGGTGTCGATGTCCTCGGGGACACCCCAACCGTTCTTGTAGCAAATGCCGAGATTGGACTGTCCGTATCGATTGCCCTGTTCGGCCGACTTGCGGAACCACTCGAACGCCTCGGTGTAGGCTTTGGTGACTCCGTATCCATAGAGAATGCACACACCAACCATATTCTGCCCATACGAGTTGCCTTGGTCGGCCGACTTGCTGTACCACTCGAATGCCTTCTCGTAGTTCCTCGATACTCCTCTGCCACCAAAGTAGCAATCTCCAATCCACAACTGGCTGTCGCTGTGGCCTTCGTTGGCGAGCTGCTCGAGGATTCCTGCTGCCTTTGTTCTGTCTCGTGTGGCTCCGAATCCACAAAACAGGCACACGGCCATCAGATGTCTGCATAGCCAGTCACGATCCGATCCCAGCTGGCACAGCTGGAAGAACTTTCGGGCTACGGGTGAGTCGGATGAAGCCCAATTGCTGCCAGACATTCATCCTCTCCAAGCTTGAACTCATCCGATTTGTTCTCTCGGATGATCCTGACGCCTTCCTGCTGGTCTTGCTGAGTCCCTCGGCCCAGGTAGTACATCCATCCGATCATATGGGTGGCGATGGGATTGATGACTGGATCGTCGGATTGGGTGCTGACTTCCTGCCAGTGATTGAACGCAGCTTCGTCGCTCTGCTCGACACCATCACCGATGAACGAGAGCCAGCCACGGAGAAACAAGATGTGGAGTCGACCGTCTTCGCTGCCCTGGTCGGCTGCCTTTGAGTACCACTCGATGGCTGTGTCGTAGTCTTGGTCGACACCATCGCCATTCTCATAGGATCGCCCGAGGGCAACTTGGGCCTGAGGGATTTCAAGCTCTGAAAGTTCATGGTACAGCTCGAAGGCCATGGTGTGGTCTTGATCGATTCCAAGCCCGTTGCGATAACACTCGGCCAGGTGGAACTGCGCCATTGAATGCTTTGCTTTGGCCGATGTTTCCAGATGGCGGAAGATTCGCTGACGAATGGCTCGCTGCTCGTACCATTTCATTCCTCCTTGGTCGAGATCGACTTGGAGGATACTTGAGAGGAAGTATGAAGCATAGGTGTTTCCTTGGTCCGCCTGAGCGACGAGCTAGGATCGGTCGGCTGAGCTTGGATTCGCGCAGTGCGGCGATAGGGCAATCTTGTCGATCGGTGTGAGCCCGAACTTCAGCTGTCCATCTGGATGACACAGTCCTGCATTCTGGCACCAGGTGTTGAATCGAGGCAGCTTGGAGCTCAGGAGAGGACGGGCTCGCTTGCACACTCGAAGGAGGGTCTTGATGGTGTTGTGATCGAGGGCAAGTTGGAAGCTGTCGTTGCAGCAGATGATAGTGAAGATGTCTGGGTTGTGTTCGAGCGAGAGCTGGGTGATATCGGGCATCGACGAGGTCGATCTGGCCACAGCTTGGGTTTGGTAGGTGGCAGATGCTGTAGTTGAAGCAGGCTCGTTGATGCTGGCCATGTTGACGGAGACAGGAAGGAGGCAAGTTAGCGATGGAGTTGGACAGAGGACAGAGGGAAATTGTGGTGAAGCAAGCCAAACCCTGGCCAGCCAAATACTGGCCATTGAGCACACACACACACACAAACCTGGCTCGATCCGATGGTTTGATGGCTGGAGTCGTTGTTGCTCAGGACATTGCCACAGGTATCGCCACATTCATGGAACATGGATTCGAGCATGGAATCGAGCATCGTATCGAGTCCTGCATTCTCGCCAAGGCAAGATGTAACAGCCATTCCATCCAGTTCCACATCGACTGCGACACCCTGGCTCCAGCTTGCTGCACCGAGCACCACCAGTTCGCCTCCAAGCCTTCATTTCCTCATCGCAACATGCTGACCGAGGGTATCAAGCAGGCCTTCAGCAAAGATATCTGCCTTTCTCAACGAATGTCACTTCCCACCTATTGCTTCCGCATACCTGCCGCTTCAGCGGACTGGTATCAGCAACAAAAGTAGCACAGGCAATCGTATTGCATCACAAGGATTGGAAATAGTCTCAAATGGGTGTTTACCAGGCTATACCATGCTCCTACCAAGAATGTCCTCGGTGCTCACTCTTCGACAGACTCTATGGTCCCAGATGACCGAGGCGTACACTCCCCACCTGGACGCTCTCAAGCTGGCCCATCCCGGTCTATCCAAGTCTGACAAGGACCGTGGAAAGCTTTGGTCGACGCCATCCCAGTCCCGCATCCTGGCAAGTGCCTCTCCTTCTGCCACATGGTCCTGACCCAGCTCCGTCAGCGCTATGTCAATGCCGGCACCCGGGTCTTCTCCGACAAGCACTGGATCACCACCGAGAAGTACGCCTACGACTTCCTCGACGGAATCATCAACGAGTTTGTCGAGAGCCTGGCCTCCAATCTCGCCAAGTGCGCGGCCATGAAGGCCCGTGGCGAGGAGGTCAAGCACTTCCGCCTCCGCTATCTCAGCAAGAAGCGATCCACCTCCGAGTCCTGCTACATGAGGAAGCGACTCTGGGCCCCACTCAGTCCACCTCCAGCTTCTGGAACCGAGTCAACATCCGTGAGTTCCTCGGTGTCGCTCCTCCTGGTGCACAAGACACTCCTGTGCAGCTTCTGCGTCCGCCTCTTCCACAGCCTGTGGATGCTGATGGCGACCCCATGCTGTCCAGAAGCATGAAGAGTGTCACGAGGCCACTCAAGCACAGTCGGATGGAGAGGAGCTTCCTTCTCCCGCCTCCGTGCCGACGGGCACCATCGAGGATCGCCGACTGCAGCTTCCCTTCCTCTGCGAGACTCGCATCATGCGGACCAAGGACCGGCAAGTTTTACATTGTGGTCCCGGAGCCACTTGTCCGTCCGGGCGAAAGCCAAGCCCAGGACACGGGACGAGTACACGAGCAAGACATGCACTCGGTACGGGTACATCAACCGGGACTTGGGAGCAGCCAAGGTGTATCATTGCAGGGAGTGTGGGTTGTTGATAGATCGCGACATCAATGGGGCTCGTAACATCCTGTTGAAGAATGCGAGCACGGAGGACGTTCTTGGCGAGGGCATGGTGTAGCCTCGCAAACACCCCTTTGAAGCCTATTTCCACTTTGTGATGCGTATCGGTGAGCTGCCTGACTTTGTCTCTATAACCAGTGCGCTGGGGATGCGGGTATGGATGTTGTTATCATGAATTCAAACAGGCGTGACTTCGGTTCCAATCTTTGGAGTGTTGAGGTGAATTGGCTGTTCAAGTAGGTGGGTTAGATGAGCCGAATAAAGGGATTTCGATTGATAGTTAGACCCACCAGAATTATACATGGCCAAGAGTTGATCATAATGGCTCCTTCAGCTTTGGTGAATAAAGTTTTGTTCAAATTACGGAATAGGGAGAATGGAATTTTGACAGGATGAATGCCATGGCGGATCCACTGGGATTCGCTTCCAATATCAATTTGGATCCAGCCGACTGAAAACAGGGGGCTTGATACCGCCGAGCATTTGGCTGGGATATCGTCGGTCCGAATATACTGCCCTTCACGATAAATCCAGAGATATCGAATACCCTTCTCATCCCGAGACAAAATTGAATTACCCTCAGGCGGTATTTCCACAGATACGACGATCCTTTTGTGTCCCTTGAGTGTGTAATGTTCTTCGCCCGTGGTCGCATCCCACACTTTGATGGTCTTGTCATTTGAGCCAGAAGCAATCAACCTTCCATCGGATGAGATTGCAACGGAGTTTACTGTCCCTTTGTGCCCTTCGAGGGTGTGTTTCAGCTGGCCCGTAATGGTATCCCAAACCTTGATGGTCTTGTCCCATGAACCAGAGACAATCCACTTGCCATCAGATGAAATGGCCACGGAGGTTACACCTTTGGTGTGTCCTTTGAACATTTGCTTCACTTGGCCAGTGGTGGCATCCCACACCTTGATAGTGTTGTCACTGGCTCCAGTGACAATCCACTTGCCATCGGGAGAGATCGCCACCGATTTCAGTTCATATCCATGTCCAGTGATGGTCATCTCACACGGATCCCAGGTCGGTGCTGGACCGGCTGTGACCAGGAACGGGATCTTGTCCTCGAGTTGGGTGGCATATGTCTTGTAGATCGCCGTCTCCTTCGGCGTGAATGCATACCCCGAGTTGTACACCTGTGGTGCACTCTTGATGATCGGATCGGCAAACTCGCGGATGAATCGATACGTGTCCTTGACCAGTTCCTTCGTGGTGTCGTCGATGATGGTGCTGGGTGCCTTGGCGACCACTCCTCGCAGCACAGCCAGTTGCTCGATGATCGGCTTGACCACATGTGTGAGCGATCCCGCACTCGAGCCAGAAGAACACATGCGTCTTGACGAACCGAGTGAGCACCGCTGCCACATCGACCATCTCGGCCGACTGCCACACCGGACTCGACTCGGCCGCTCCTTCCACACACCACACAAAGTGTGTGATCCAGTGGGCGACACTGTATCGCAGCGACGGTGTGATGATTTTGTTAACTCTGTCCTCGAGGTCGGCGATATTGTCGTGAAAGTCGTAGATATCGCAGATGTTGATCTCTGGTTCGTGCGAGAGGATCACTCCGAGACATTCCTTGGCAAACACCGTGTGGAACGAGTCCGACACATGCCACGGATGGCCAGTCGATGCGTCACCGAGGAGATAGTCCTGCCACCGACTTGTGGTTGAACTTGACCTCGGTGTTGGTGGACTGGCTGCCTCGGGGACCCAGTCCATTGGCGCCAGGATCGAGGACCAGACTGAGGCTCTTGAGACACTCGCGAACGACGCCGATCTCGAGTCCAAACACATCGGCGATGATCTGTGGGGTCAGGATCGACTGGGCCGTGGCGATCGCCGACACCACCATGACCAACTCGGCCGGGTGGCTCGACTGCGAGTGGATCTTGGCGAATGTCTTGTGGTACAGTCCCTTGAGATCCACCGACGAGTCGTTGATTTCTCGGATCATCTCGAGAGTCAGTGTCCGTGGCTCGTGTGCTGCGTCGCTCTCCTCGCACGGCGCCGATCCTGGCTCGGGAGTCTCTAGCTCGTGCTCGACGGTGTTGAGGATCAGGTTGATCCACACGAATGTCTTGGACTGGTCCAGCAGCACCGAGATCGCCTGGGTGCGGTCCGACTCGCTGAGGCTGGGATGGTCCCTGAGACGATGGTCGATGAACACCCGGAGGTCGCGGATGTTGTCTTCGCTCGACGGCTCGATCGTCGTGGTCGGCACTCCTCGGAAGGCATCCCTGATGTCGGCCTCGGGGCGGGACGTCAGCAGCAGCTTGATCCGGGACTCGCCCTTCAGCTGTGTGAGTCGCCAGGCCAGGAGCGACAGGATCTCGTCGCGCGGATGGTACTCGTCCAGGCCATCGACCATCACCACGACGGCTCCCTTGGGCCGGTACTGGCCAAGTGCCTCGAGTGGATCCTCAATCACGGCCTTGAACAGGTCCGGGATGCTCATCTTGTCGAGATCGTCCTTGGAGTGGCCAGCGTCGAGGAGCCGACGGCCGATCGGTGCGTACCAGCGACACAGTCCATATGCGATCGTGGTCAGCAGGATGCGGGGGGTTGTTCTTGCGGGTGTCGTTGTACTTGAGGAACAGCGATGTCGCCAGCTGGTCCCGACCAAGCAGGATGTTGGCGATCTGGGCGGCAGCGACGGACTTGCCGACACCGGCGACGGCATTGACCCACAGGACCAGGTCGGCGTTGTCGTCGTCGTCGACCCAGGCAGTGACATGGTCAAACAGCCACTGGCGGGTTCCCTCGACATACAGATCCTCGAGCGCCTTCCTGTCGGGGTCAAAGTCGATGGGATCGAGCAGGACGCGGAGCTGCGAGTCTTCGTCGGCAGCGAGGACGATGGGTCGGCTCTGGTGGTAGAGGATGCCCTCGGCGATGGCCCTCTCGGTCTTGGCCACAAGCACTCGGATGTACGGAGAGAGCCTGTGTGGTGGCGGGGGATGGACGAGTGCGAAAGGGAATGTGGTCAGTTAGATGTGGTCAGATGGATGTGCAGCAAGGTGAGGCGATGTGTATGGTGTCTTGTGGTGTTGTGAGAGGAGTCTGATGCAGCATGGTGCGCATGGCATTGATGGTGTGCATGGTGTGCAGGATGTTGCGATCAAGCATGACAGCAATGCAGAAGAAATGGCTTGCCATCGATGGGATGACAGCAGCCACCCACCTCATCACCGCTGTCCCATCGGCTGCATTGAACTGCTGGAGAGCCAGGACATCTCGGATGGTCTGGCGGATCGACACGGGCTTGCCGTCGACGAGGGGACTCAGATCGTGGCAGGGCGGCTCGTCGGGAAAGTCGTCGGGGTTGGGGAAGTACTGGAAGCATAGATCTGGTTGTTGATGATGCGGGTCGACCACATGTAGACGGGCTGGACGGTCACCGGGCGGCCGGTGGTGGCCGACTCTCGCATCCGACGCAGGGCATGCTGGACCTGAGTGTGAGTGTGAGTGTGAGTGTGAGTGTGAGTGTGAGTGTGAGTGTCAGGGACTATCGAGTGCAAGTGCATCGACATGGATGCTCGGCCAACCGCTCGCTTGCTCACCTCCAGGAACTGGTTGTCTGGCTTGAGGTGTGCCTCGCGGGTGCGGCTCAGTCCCCGCTCCGACAGAACCAGCACAATGACCTGCGAGTTGACCAGGCCGTTGATGAAGCCCGTCTCCCAGTTCATGGCATCGACGAGACACAGCTGGTCGAGGTACGGACACAGGTTCTTGTCGTATTGGCTGGACGACTTGAGGGCGGCGTAGAGCTTGATTGCGGGCATCTCGTCGCTGAAGACTCGATAGCTGGGCAAAGAGGCGATGGTCAGTGGGCACTCTGGATGTCGGTGTTGCCAGTGCAGACATGGACATGGATTGATGATCAACCGGCTGGAGTGCAGACACCCCACACTGCACCACAGACATCGCCGCACCTGATGAACACCTCGTGGTCCCTGTTGCCCAGCTGGCACTTCCATCCCCTCGTCAGCGGAGGCGGTCTGTATCGGACCACAGGGAGAACAGCATTCTCGCTGCTATCGGGTGTCTTGGATGGCGGTGGCTCGCTCTTGTGGACGACAACAGGCGGCTCGGTGTTCTGGCGCTGGGCTCGCTGGATCTTCTTGATGGCGCCGAGCTTGAGCCCGATCTGCTTCATCTCTGGCTCGGTCAGAGAGAGGACCTGGACAGGCAGCCGTTGTTCAGCAACAATGTCTGGATGGCCAGGGGCATCGACGGCCGCAGTGTCGGCGACATTCCATCGCCAGCACGGACATCGCCAACCATCGAGTGCATCATGCCATCGGCGACAGAGTCAAGCAACCCACCAGGTCGGTGCTGTTGATCTCGTGGTCGACCAGGAGGGTCTTGTTCCTGGTGAGATCGTGCTTGTCCAGGAAGGCATCAAAGTCTGGCACAAGGGTCAGCAGCAGACATTGCCGTCACCTGCCATCGGTGATGCATCATCAACAGAGTCTCACCTGTGGCTGCAGACATGGCACGCTGGCTGCTGGATGGGATGTGCGGACGGATCGATGAAAGAATCGATGGAAAGCTGGATGGGCTGGAGGTTGACAGATGGAGACGAGGGAGACACACCGAACATTGGGCCAAGCGGAAAGCGCGTGCCAAGTGGTCGACCAAGCACCGTCCCCGTTCGGAATCGAGAACGTGACAACCCAGAGCGAGCTTGCGATGGTGGCAGTGGACGGAGAGATGCAGGGTGGCGAGGACAGGGACGGCGATACATGTGTGTATGGAGCCATAGCACCCACGATAACCATGAATCCATGCAGCGTGGGATGGGGCGGTGGGATTGCTGAGGTGTGGGGACAGGGACCAGACATGGTGCTGTCGATGCCAGGAGACAACGACACCAAATCAACGCAGCTCGGCGCATCGCCATGTGTGCCATGTCTTGATCCTGTCTCGTCATGATCGTTGCATCACTCATCATGGTCGTAGCATCACTCGTTCTGTCAACTCCCGCCTGTGTCGATGGCCGTCCTCGGTTTCAATCGTCGTCTCTCGTTGCATCCAACTCGTCTGCAGCGCCACTAACTCGCTTGCCCATGATCACACCGATGCCAGATAGATCCCTCTGGATTGGACATGCACCTCAGTGGCAGGACGTTGACCAAAGATCCCTGTGGTCCGGGCACTTCCATGCAAGATTAGGGGCGGTGATCGCTCTGCCACCGCATCGCCTGTCTGATATAAACCTGGCATCAATTCCTCACCACCACACCTCATAGCCAAACCCGCTCAAACACCGCTCCAGCCTCCATTCGGCCGCCCACATACCACTTTCTGATTCCTTCGTTTTGCGCACATCTCCATCGTCACCATGAAGTTCATCATGCTCATCTGCGTCTCGGCCGCTGCCTTCCTCGCTGTTGCTCGCGCTGCCCCCTTCTTTGATCTTTCCCAGCTTGATTCGCACGGCTCCAGCTGTGCCTGGCCTGGCCACTGCGAGGGTGCCTCGTGCAACAACTACAACGACTGCTCTGGTGAGCTGATCTGTTCCAAGAGGCAAGTGTGCCAAGAAGGATGACTACTGCTCCTGGAAGGGCCACTGCGAGGGTGCTTCTTGCAGCAGCGAGCACGACTGCTCCGACGAT
>NW_026516516.1:0-27477 GCF_025602895.1 Polychytrium aggregatum | reverse complement strand
GGCGGAAAGCCAATGTCCCGACGGCCTCGAGGATGGTGAATGGTCCAATCCTCTGGTAATCCAGCTTCTTGCTTGGGCGAGTGGTGCTGATGTTACGAGTCAGCACCCAGACTTGATCGCCCGGACGCAAGTCGGGAGCCTGGGACCATCCGGAGATCTGAGAAGTGCTTGTAGTCAGACTTTGCCTTCTCAAGATTCTCCTTCAACAGTGCCAGGTTCCGCTGGAGATGTTCAACCCTCTCCGTGGCAGAGGGAACATCAGGGCCGCCAGCGACAACGGGGACTTCGAACCTTGGGTGGAACCCATAGGTTGCCAAGAATGGCGAGGCATGTGTTGACGAGTTCTCGAGGTTATTGTAAGAGAACTCGGCCAACGGCAGCAGCTCGGCCCAGTCATCTTGCTGATACGACGTGTAACAGCGCAGGTATTGGTTGATGACCTGGTTGACCCTCTCAGTCTGTCCATCGGTCTGGGGATGGAAGGCCGTGGACAGACTGGTTTGGATCCCGAGCTGCGTGCAGAGTGCCTTCCAGAACCGAGAGGTGAACTGACTTCCTCGGTCTGAAACCACTGTGTCGGGGAGGCCATGGAGACGAAAGACATTGTCGAGGAACAGTGACGCAGTCTCCTCCGCCGACGGCAGTGAACGCCAGGACATAAAGTGTGCCATCTTTGTGAGGCTGCATACCACCACAAAGATGCAGGTGTGACCCTTGGACTTTGGCAGATCAGTGATAAAGTCCATGGTCAGTGTCCCCCAGGGTCGATCGGCTGTCTGGAGTGGCAACAGGAACCCAAACGGCTTGTGTCGCGGAGCTTTCGAGCGTGCACAGGTGTCGCACGTCGAGACGTACTCTTTGACATCTTTCCGATAGGTTTGCCACCAAAACTGTCGCGATACCAGAGCCAGAGTCCGTCGGATGCCTGGATGACCCACAGCGACTGGGTCATGGCACGACTTGAGCGCCGGAACTCGGCACGACTCTGGGACCACAATCCTGTTCTGGAAGGTGAGGTACTGGCCATTCCAGACGAACTTCGGGTCACGACGGTATTTGTCTAGACCGGGATCCCGAGCCTGCTCTTCGGCTATGAGCTGCAGCAAATCCACAGGGTCACTGCGACTTGCAACCGAAGAGCGGGCGTCTCTGCTTCGGAGCACGCGTATCACCGCGGCAGGATCGAGAAGCAGAGGCGGATCCCTCGACACGGAGGCCGACGAAGGGATGTAGTCCGAGCGACGAGACAGGGCATCGGCCTTGCCGTTCCTCGCACCAGGACGGTACTGGATGCGGATGTCGAACCGAGACAAGAACTGGGACCACCGTGCATGACGCTGGTTTAGGATGCGAGCCGTTGCCAGGTACTCCAAGTTCTTGTGATCGGTCAGAACGGCAACGGGATGCTGGGCGCCTTCGAGGTAGTGTCGCCACGCCTCGAAAGCCTCCTTGATCGCCAACAGCTCTTTCTCGTATATGCTGTAGTTACGTTCAGCATTCGAGAGTGTCCGCGAATGGAACGAGCAAGGATGAAGGCGATCATCAGCACCCCGCTGGGAGAGCACGCATCCAAGCGCAAAGTCCGACGCATCTGACTCTACGACGAACGGCTTGGATGGGTCCGGATGCACCAGAACGGGCTCCGAAACGAAGGCATCCTTCAAGGATCTGAATGCTTTATCGGCTTCGCGGGACCACTGGAAGCCATGCGTCTTCCGGAAGAGCCGAGTCATGGGCCCCGCGATCTTTGCGTATCCATCGATGAAGCGTCGATAGAAGTTCGCAAACCCGACAAAGGATCGAAGATCCGAGATGTTGCGCGGTATGGGCCAATCCAAGATCGCAGAGAGCTTGGATCGCTCCATACCGATGCCCTCGGGCGAGACCATGAAACCAAGGAACGAGACCGAGGTTTTGGAGAACTCGCACTTCTCCAGCTTGCAATACAGCTTTGCAGCTCGGAGCTTCGAGAGGACCTGCTTGACGTGCTCTACATGCTGCGACGGATCAGCACTGTAGATCAAGATATCGTCAAGATACGCAATTGCGAACTGGTCCAACTCGGTGCGCAGGACGTCGTTGATGAAGTGCTGGAACGTCGCTGGCGCGTTGGTGAGCCCAAAGGGCATCACCAAGTACTCGAAGTGCCCATATCGAGTACGGAAAGCTGTCTTCCACTCGTCCCCGGAGCGGATGCGCAGCAGATTGTAGGCTCCACGAAGGTCCAGCTTAGTGAACACCTTCGCGCCTCGAAGTCGGTCCAGCAGCTCGCCGATCAGCGGTAAAGGGTAACGGTTCTTTACCGTGATACCGTTCAGTGCGCGGTAGTCAACGCAAAGACGAAGTGAGCCGTCCTTCTTCTTGACGAAGAGGATTGGTGAGCCTGCTGGGGACGACGAAGGACGAACGAATCCCTTGGCAAGATTCTCGTCGAGATAGTCACGCAGAGCGTGAAGTTCGGGCTCGGACAGTGAGTACAGAGGCCCGAACTTTGGCGACTTGCCCGGCTCCAAGTCAATGGGGCAGTCATAAGGGCGATGCGGAGGCAAGGAGTCAGCTTCCTGTTTAGAGAAAACAGACAGGAAGTCCTTGTACTCCGCAGGCACTTCGACAGTCGCAGTGCTCGGCTCGTCAGTGGGCAGGACATGGACCTGAAAGATGGTCAGGGGTTGCGTTCCATGCCTGCATGCATCCAAAGACTCGCGCATCGAGCGGTAATCAATGCTGCAGACGCGGAGAGGAGCGTCCGAGCTGAGAGGAGGGGCGTGGACAAGGTCAGAATAATGTTCGACGGTTACTTTATTCTGAACAATGTCCGAAGAACAAACAACAGGAGGAGGTACATCAAGGAGGGAAAGAGAACTGACAACAGAAGAAGGGGTTTGGGAAGAGCGAAGGGGTTCGGGAGGAACAAGACAAGAAGGGGAAGACGAAGGTGGGAGCGTAGGAGAGGAGCTTAGATCAATCAAAGGAGTGGAATCATCAAGAAGGGGAGTGACATTGGAGGAAGTGGAGCAAGACGAAAGAGAAGTAGTGCATGGAGAGGGGTCGGAATCAACAGAAGGAGGGAGACAAAGAAGACCGCGAGACCAGACAATCTTGGGCTCGGCGGTGCGCAACCAAGGAAAGCCAAGGATAAGTGGTTGATGTGGAGACCTGATCACATCGAACCGAAGGCGTTGCGAGACGTCCCCGAGAATCACCTCGAGTGGAGCAGTCTCGCGGAGGATGGGGCCAGACGACAGCGGCTTACCATCCACGCCTTCCACTGCCAAGGGCGAAGCCTTGGAGCAGGTGGGGACAGAGTGTCGAGCAACAAAGTCCTCGTCGATAAAGTTGCCAGAGGCACCAGAATCGACAAGTCCTTCGCACGACAGAGAATCACCAGAAGGAAGACGAACAGCGACGGGAACAACCAACGAGCAACGACGAACAGACGAAACACAAGACTTTGGTTCGGTACCAGCTTCGGCACCAGGGTTGCGGCTAGCACAGACAGTTAACTTTGCCGAGGGTTGGCAGGACAGCTCAGGTATTTGCACCTGTGGATGAGGTGCAGTTCCCAGTGACACCAGAGGTGCCACGGGTACTATGCCAGAGCTGAGAGTGTCCGCCGGTCCAGAGGCAAGGCGAAGCTGTCCGCACATCACTGCTTCCCCAGTACTTACCAAAGGCACCTTACCAATGTCTTCACTTTCGGAAGGCGGTGGGCACGGCTCCGGTTCAAGGCCTTCACTTAGAACCGGGCCTGGTCGTTTCCCGAACTGAAGTCTTGCACTTCTCCATCTTCGTAAACGATGGTGCGGATGATCCTCGGGCCGGGAGGTCCAGGGGGCGGTCCGGTAGCTCTGGTAGATCCAAACTTGACGGGGCAGTTTCGTACCAAGTGGCCCTTCTTGCCACAGTACAGGCAGAGTCCAAAGCGGCGGCGGCGTTGTTTCTCCTCGGCGGTCAGGGGTCCAGAGACGGCAGAGTCCACTTGCATGGGCTCGGAAACAATGTAGGAGGGGTGCGGCGGAGCGAGGACGGGCGCGGGAGCGATGGCGGGAACGGCAGCGGAGGCGGAACCAAAGGCGAACTGGGAAGACCGGTAGCGGGCAGGCGTGCTTCGGCGCTCTTGACGGCGCTCGCGGATTCGTGCATCGAGCTCGTTACAAAGCTCGATGTACTCCTCCAGATCTCGTGGCAGAGGGCGAACTCGCGAAAGTTCGTCTCTGACATCATCCGACAAGCCAAGTCGGAAGAACGAGATCTTTGCACCGTCGTTCCAAGTCGTATCGGCGGCAATACGAAGGAACTCGGATGCATAGACTGCGCACGGGCGGTTGCCCTGAGACAGTGTGGTGATCACTGACTCGGCAGTCCTGGCCCGATCAGGGTCGTCAAACACTTTGGAAAAGCGTTCTAGGAAATCGCCAAAAGAGTTGAGTCGGGGATCACCCATCTCAAGCATCGGAGTCGCCCACTGGAGAGCCGGTCCAGTGAGCAGACTAATGACGAATCCGACCTTAATCGGGTCAGCAGGGAACCGGTGGGGCTGCATTCGTATATACAGTTTGCACTGATTTACGAATGCCCGGAACCCTTGCCGGTTACCGTCGTAACGGTCCGGCATCTGCACGCTGTACCCAGCGGCAGGAGCATCGCGAGCTGTCCGGAGCTCGGCGAGCTCGGCCTCCAAGGCACGGAGGCGGTCCACGAGGGCAGGATCCATGGCGGGACTGGGACTGGGACTGGGAAAAAAAAAGCGAGGAGGTTCAAGAACAGGAGAGCGAAGAGGGCTCAGACACAAGTGTGCTTGAGGTTCGGACAGGACTAGGAAAGGGGCGGGGCTAGGAGCGGAAGATACCAAGCAGGTGGTATCAGTAGAAGAGAGTTCGAACAAAGTGTAAGGAGTGAACAAGCGCAAGGACGAAGACCAAGTGCTTGGTATGAGCTTTATTAGCTTTTAGCCCCGAACACCAAAGAACAAGTTTTGTTCGAACTGGTGTTCAACATAGGCTCAGACATGCAGGGCTATTTATAGACCGGGAGAAGGTCGAGGGGCAAAAGTGGGCGAGAAGGGTGGAGCATCACAGAGAAGCGAGAAGGGGGTGCGAGAGTGGCTGGTGTGCAAGCGAGAGAGGCTTGGCACAGCCCGGGGACATGTGCCGAGCGGTGGGGGAGGCAGGAAACCAGTAGACGCGGGTGGCAACGGCGCGTGCTCATGCATGGGGGCAAACAAACACGTGGGGACTCATGATTGGTGCGGAGGGCGAGAGCATGCGGGACAATCTCATTGGTCCGTTGTGATGCTGGTCATCACAGTTCGTCAAGGACTACTCCAAGATCGCCACCCCGCTGACGGACCTCCTGAAGAAGGACATCAAGTTCTCCTGGTCTCCCTCGGCTCAAACGTCATTCCTGAAGCTTAAGGAATGCCTGAGCACCGGTCCTGTCCTTCGCCACTTCGACCCCGAGCGTCAGTGCGTCATCGAAGCCGACGCATCTGACTATGCTCTTGGCGCTGTTCTCAGTCAGCGCGACGACGAAGGCCTCCTCCACCCCGTCGCCTTCTACTCCCGGAAGCTGCTCGATGCAGAAATGAATTATCAAATCTATGATAAGGAACTTCTCGCCATCGTCGCAGCCTTCAAGCAATGGAGACACTACCTCGAGTTCTCCTCCCAAGCCACCGAGGTCGTCACCGACCACAAGAACCTCGAATACTTCCAGACCTCCCGCAACCTCAGCCGTCGCCAAGTCCGTTGGTCCGAGATCCTTGGCGATTACAACTTCGTCATCAGGTATCGACCCGG
This sequence comes from Polychytrium aggregatum, assembly GCF_025602895.1. Taxonomy (NCBI): domain Eukaryota; kingdom Fungi; phylum Chytridiomycota; class Chytridiomycetes; order Polychytriales; genus Polychytrium; species Polychytrium aggregatum. The sequence goes on along the minus strand of NW_026516516.1, from coordinate 21,679 downwards.
AACCCTCAACAATGCCGCCGACGCCCTCTCCCGCAAGGACAAGTTCCCTAAGGAGGGGGGTAACTGTGATGACCAGCATCACAACGGACCAATGAGATTGTCCCGCATGCTCTCGCCCTCCGCACCAATCATGAGTCCCCACGTGTTTGTTTGCCCCCATGCATGAGCACGCGCCGTTGCCACCCGCGTCTACTGGTTTCCTGCCTCCCCCACCGCTCGGCACATGTCCCCGGGCTGTGCCAAGCCTCTCTCGCTTGCACACCAGCCACTCTCGCACCCCCTTCTCGCTTCTCTGTGATGCTCCACCCTTCTCGCCCACTTTTGCCCCTCGACCTTCTCCCGGTCTATAAATAGCCCTGCATGTCTGAGCCTATGTTGAACACCAGTTCGAACAAAACTTGTTCTTTGGTGTTCGGGGCTAAAAGCTAATAAAGCTCATACCAAGCACTTGGTCTTCGTCCTTGCGCTTGTTCACTCCTTACACTTTGTTCGAACTCTCTTCTACTGATACCACCTGCTTGGTATCTTCCGCTCCTAGCCCCGCCCCTTTCCTAGTCCTGTCCGAACCTCAAGCACACTTGTGTCTGAGCCCTCTTCGCTCTCCTGTTCTTGAACCTCCTCGCTTTTTTTTTTTTTTTCCCAGTCCCAGTCCCAGTCCCGCCATGGATCCTGCCCTCGTGGACCGCCTCCGTGCCTTGGAGGCCGAGCTCGCCGAGCTCCGGACAGCTCGCGATGCTCCTGCCGCTGGGTACAGCGTGCAGATGCCGGACCGTTACGACGGTAACCGGCAAGGGTTCCGGGCATTCGTAAATCAGTGCAAACTGTATATACGAATGCAGCCCCACCGGTTCCCTGCTGACCCGATTAAGGTCGGATTCGTCATTAGTCTGCTCACTGGACCGGCTCTCCAGTGGGCGACTCCGATGCTTGAGATGGGTGATCCCCGACTCAACTCTTTTGGCGATTTCCTAGAACGCTTTTCCAAAGTGTTTGACGACCCTGATCGGGCCAGGACTGCCGAGTCAGTGATCACCACACTGTCTCAGGGCAACCGCCCGTGCGCAGTCTATGCATCCGAGTTCCTTCGTATTGCCGCCGATACGACTTGGAACGACGGTGCAAAGATCTCGTTCTTCCGACTTGGCTTGTCGGATGATGTCAGAGACGAACTTTCGCGAGTTCGCCCTCTGCCACGAGATCTGGAGGAGTACATCGAGCTTTGTAACGAGCTCGATGCACGAATCCGCGAGCGCCGTCAAGAGCGCCGAAGCACGCCTGCCCGCTACCGGTCTTCCCAGTTCGCCTTTGGTTCCGCCTCCGCTGCCGTTCCCGCCATCGCTCCCGCGCCCGTCCTCGCTCCGCCGCACCCCTCCTACATTGTTTCCGAGCCCATGCAAGTGGACTCTGCCGTCTCTGGACCCCTGACCGCCGAGGAGAAACAACGCCGCCGCCGCTTTGGACTCTGCCTGTACTGTGGCAAGAAGGGCCACTTGGTACGAAACTGCCCCGTCAAGTTTGGATCTACCAGAGCTACCGGACCGCCCCCTGGACCTCCCGGCCCGAGGATCATCCGCACCATCGTTTACGAAGATGGAGAAGTGCAAGACTTCAGTTCGGGAAACGACCAGGCCCGGTTCTAAGTGAAGGCCTTGAACCGGAGCCGTGCCCACCGCCTTCCGAAAGTGAAGACATTGGTAAGGTGCCTTTGGTAAGTACTGGGGAAGCAGTGATGTGCGGACAGCTTCGCCTTGCCTCTGGACCGGCGGACACTCTCAGCTCTGGCATAGTACCCGTGGCACCTCTGGTGTCACTGGGAACTGCACCTCATCCACAGGTGCAAATACCTGAGCTGTCCTGCCAACCCTCGGCAAAGTTAACTGTCTGTGCTAGCCGCAACCCTGGTGCCGAAGCTGGTACCGAACCAAAGTCTTGTGTTTCGTCTGTTCGTCGTTGCTCGTTGGTTGTTCCCGTCGCTGTTCGTCTTCCTTCTGGTGATTCTCTGTCGTGCGAAGGACTTGTCGATTCTGGTGCCTCTGGCAACTTTATCGACGAGGACTTTGTTGCTCGACACTCTGTCCCCACCTGCTCCAAGGCTTCGCCCTTGGCAGTGGAAGGCGTGGATGGTAAGCCGCTGTCGTCTGGCCCCATCCTCCGCGAGACTGCTCCACTCGAGGTGATTCTCGGGGACGTCTCGCAACGCCTTCGGTTCGATGTGATCAGGTCTCCACATCAACCACTTATCCTTGGCTTTCCTTGGTTGCGCACCGCCGAGCCCAAGATTGTCTGGTCTCGCGGTCTTCTTTGTCTCCCTCCTTCTGTTGATTCCGACCCCTCTCCATGCACTACTTCTCTTTCGTCTTGCTCCACTTCCTCCAATGTCACTCCCCTTCTTGATGATTCCACTCCTTTGATTGATCTAAGCTCCTCTCCTACGCTCCCACCTTCGTCTTCCCCTTCTTGTCTTGTTCCTCCCGAACCCCTTCGCTCTTCCCAAACCCCTTCTTCTGTTGTCAGTTCTCTTTCCCTCCTTGATGTACCTCCTCCTGTTGTTTGTTCTTCGGACATTGTTCAGAATAAAGTAACCGTCGAACATTATTCTGACCTTGTCCACGCCCCTCCTCTCAGCTCGGACGCTCCTCTCCGCGTCTGCAGCATTGATTACCGCTCGATGCGCGAGTCTTTGGATGCATGCAGGCATGGAACGCAACCCCTGACCATCTTTCAGGTCCATGTCCTGCCCACTGACGAGCCGAGCACTGCGACTGTCGAAGTGCCTGCGGAGTACAAGGACTTCCTGTCTGTTTTCTCTAAACAGGAAGCTGACTCCTTGCCTCCGCATCGCCCTTATGACTGCCCCATTGACTTGGAGCCGGGCAAGTCGCCAAAGTTCGGGCCTCTGTACTCACTGTCCGAGCCCGAACTTCACGCTCTGCGTGACTATCTCGACGAGAATCTTGCCAAGGGATTCGTTCGTCCTTCGTCGTCCCCAGCAGGCTCACCAATCCTCTTCGTCAAGAAGAAGGACGGCTCACTTCGTCTTTGCGTTGACTACCGCGCACTGAACGGTATCACGGTAAAGAACCGTTACCCTTTACCGCTGATCGGCGAGCTGCTGGACCGACTTCGAGGCGCGAAGGTGTTCACTAAGCTGGACCTTCGTGGAGCCTACAATCTGCTGCGCATCCGCTCCGGGGACGAGTGGAAGACAGCTTTCCGTACTCGATATGGGCACTTCGAGTACTTGGTGATGCCCTTTGGGCTCACCAACGCGCCAGCGACGTTCCAGCACTTCATCAACGACGTCCTGCGCACCGAGTTGGACCAGTTCGCAATTGCGTATCTTGACGATATCTTGATCTACAGTGCTGATCCGTCGCAGCATGTAGAGCACGTCAAGCAGGTCCTCTCGAAGCTCCGAGCTGCAAAGCTGTATTGCAAGCTGGAGAAGTGCGAGTTCTCCAAAACCTCGGTCTCGTTCCTTGGTTTCATGGTCTCGCCCGAGGGCATCGGTATGGAGCGATCCAAGCTCTCTGCGATCTTGGATTGGCCCATACCGCGCAACATCTCGGATCTTCGATCCTTTGTCGGGTTTGCGAACTTCTATCGACGCTTCATCGATGGATACGCAAAGATCGCGGGGCCCATGACTCGGCTCTTCCGGAAGACGCATGGCTTCCAGTGGTCCCGCGAAGCCGATAAAGCATTCAGATCCTTGAAGGATGCCTTCGTTTCGGAGCCCGTTCTGGTGCATCCGGACCCATCCAAGCCGTTCGTCGTAGAGTCAGATGCGTCGGACTTTGCGCTTGGATGCGTGCTCTCCCAGCGGGGTGCTGATGATCGCCTTCATCCTTGCTCGTTCCATTCGCGGACACTCTCGAATGCTGAACGTAACTACAGCATATACGAGAAAGAGCTGTTGGCGATCAAGGAGGCTTTCGAGGCGTGGCGACACTACCTCGAAGGCGCCCAGCATCCCGTTGCCGTTCTGACCGATCACAAGAACTTGGAGTACCTGGCAACGGCTCGCATCCTAAACCAGCGTCATGCACGGTGGTCCCAGTTCTTGTCTCGGTTCGACATCCGCATCCAGTACCGTCCTGGTGCGAGGAACGGCAAGGCCGATGCCCTGTCTCGTCGCTCGGACTACATCCCTTCGTCGGCCTCCGTGTCGAGGGATCCGCCTCTGCTTCTCGATCCTGCCGCGGTGATACGCGTGCTCCGAAGCAGAGACGCCCGCTCTTCGGTTGCAAGTCGCAGTGACCCTGTGGATTTGCTGCAGCTCATAGCCGAAGAGCAGGCTCGGGATCCCGGTCTAGACAAATACCGTCGTGACCCGAAGTTCGTCTGGAATGGCCAGTACCTCACCTTCCAGAACAGGATTGTGGTCCCAGAGTCGTGCCGAGTTCCGGCGCTCAAGTCGTGCCATGACCCAGTCGCTGTGGGTCATCCAGGCATCCGACGGACTCTGGCTCTGGTATCGCGACAGTTTTGGTGGCAAACCTATCGGAAAGATGTCAAAGAGTACGTCTCGACGTGCGACACCTGTGCACGCTCGAAAGCTCCGCGACACAAGCCGTTTGGGTTCCTGTTGCCACTCCAGACAGCCGATCGACCCTGGGGGACACTGACCATGGACTTTATCACTGATCTGCCAAAGTCCAAGGGTCACACCTGCATCTTTGTGGTGGTATGCAGCCTCACAAAGATGGCACACTTTATGTCCTGGCGTTCACTGCCGTCGGCGGAGGAGACTGCGTCACTGTTCCTCGACAATGTCTTTCGTCTCCATGGCCTCCCCGACACAGTGGTTTCAGACCGAGGAAGTCAGTTCACCTCTCGGTTCTGGAAGGCACTCTGCACGCAGCTCGGGATCCAAACCAGTCTGTCCACGGCCTTCCATCCCCAGACCGATGGACAGACTGAGAGGGTCAACCAGGTCATCAACCAATACCTGCGCTGTTACACGTCGTATCAGCAAGATGACTGGGCCGAGCTGCTGCCGTTGGCCGAGTTCTCTTACAATAACCTCGAGAACTCGTCAACACATGCCTCGCCATTCTTGGCAACCTATGGGTTCCACCCAAGGTTCGAAGTCCCCGTTGTCGCTGGCGGCCCTGATGTTCCCTCTGCCACGGAGAGGGTTGAACATCTCCAGCGGAACCTGGCACTGTTGAAGGAGAATCTTGAGAAGGCAAAGTCTGACTACAAGCACTTCTCAGATCTCCGGAGGTCCCAGGCTCCCGACTTGCGTCCGGGCGATCAAGTCTGGGTGCTGACTCGTAACATCAGCACCACTCGCCCAAGCAAGAAGCTGGATTACCAGAGGATTGGACCATTCACCATCCTCGAGGCCGTCGGGACATTGGCTTTCCGCCTGGACTTGCCAAAGGACATAAAGGTGCACCCGGTGTTCCATGTGTCTCTTCTTGAGCCCTACAAGAAGAACTCGCTTCCGGGTCGGGTGCAAGCGCCGCCCCCTGCGGTGGTCATCGATGGGAACTTGGAGTGGGAGGTCGAAGAGATCTTAGACTCCAAGTTCGTGCGCGGAAAGCTGCACTATCTCATCGATTGGAAAGGCTACCCGGTCACCGATCGAAGTTGGGAGCCCGCCGACATTGTCTTTGCCCCAACGGTGGCCGCGGAGTACCACCGACGCTACCCAGACAAGCCTGGCCCCAGGAGAACTCAAGATGGAACACGCCGTAGTTTAAGGAGGAGATAGTGTGATGACCAGCATCACAACGGACCAATGAGATTGTCCCGCATGCTCTCGCCCTCCGCACCAATCATGAGTCCCCACGTGTTTGTTTGCCCCCATGCATGAGCACGCGCCGTTGCCACCCGCGTCTACTGGTTTCCTGCCTCCCCCACCGCTCGGCACATGTCCCCGGGCTGTGCCAAGCCTCTCTCGCTTGCACACCAGCCACTCTCGCACCCCCTTCTCGCTTCTCTGTGATGCTCCACCCTTCTCGCCCACTTTTGCCCCTCGACCTTCTCCCGGTCTATAAATAGCCCTGCATGTCTGAGCCTATGTTGAACACCAGTTCGAACAAAACTTGTTCTTTGGTGTTCGGGGCTAAAAGCTAATAAAGCTCATACCAAGCACTTGGTCTTCGTCCTTGCGCTTGTTCACTCCTTACAGTAACTCCCGTAGCTCCCCGAACACCCAGACCCTGCTGCCACCAAAACTCTTCGTTTCCGCCCTCCGAGCTGTTCCCGTTGCCCCCGAGTCCGAGGATATCGCCGTCCTCCTCAAGTCAAGCCTCAAGAAGGACTCTACCTTTGGTCCGATCCTGTCCCAAGTCCTCAAGAACCCTGCCTCCTGTCCCGGCTACTCCGTCGACAACGACCTTCTGCTCTTTGAAGGTCTCGTCTGCGTCCCCGATGTCCCCGAGCTCAAGCGCAAGATCCTCGTCGAGTGCCACGACTCGCCGACCGCCGGCCACTTCGGCGTCGCCAAGACCTTCGAGCTCGTCTCCCGGACCTTCCACTGGCCGACCATGCGTCGTTACATCAAGGAGTATGTCTCCGGATGCGACACCTGCCAGCGGAACAAGCACTCCCGTCACAAGCCCTACGGACTCCTTGCCTCGCTCCCTGTTCCCGATCGCCCTTGGTCTTCTGTTTCGGTCGACTTCATCACCCAGCTTCCCGAGTCCTCTGGACACACAGCCATCTGTGTGTTTGTCGACCGCTTCACCAAGATGGCCCACTTCGTCCCGTCAAGCAACGAGGCCAACGCCGAGGACACTGCTCGGATGTTTGTCGAGCACGTCTTCACCAAGCACGGTCTTCCAGACGATATCGTCTCAGACCGAGGATCTACCTTTGCCTCCAAGTTCTTCCAAGCCGTCCTGACCCGCCTCAAGATCAAGCACAAGATGTCGACTGCCTTCCATCCGCAGACCGACGGCCAGACCGAGCGGGTCAACGCCATCCTCGAGCAGTACCTCCGCTGCTTCATCAACTTCCAGCAAGACGACTGGGCCCAGCTTCTCCCTCACGCCGAGTTCACCTACAACAACACCTCTCAAGCAACCCTCGGCTGCTCCCCCTTCTTTGCCTACACCGGCTACCACCCTCGTTTTTCCGTCGCCCTTCCCCGCACCACCAAGAATGCCTCCGTCGCCGACGATCAAGCCCGAGCCATTCACTCCCTCCACGATGAACTCAAGTTCAACATCGCCCTTGCCCAGGACTCCCAAGCCAAGTTCTACGACCCCGGCCACTCCCCTTCCCCTCCGTTCAAGGTTGGAGACCGAGTCTGGCTCTCCGCCAAGAACATCAAGACCCAGCGACCCACGGCCAAGCTCGACCACACCAAGCTTGGGCCGTTCAAGATCGTCGCTCAAGTCGGTTCCCGCGCTTTCAAGTTGGACTTGCCCTCGTCCATGCGCATTCATCCTGTCTTCCACGTCTCCCTGCTCGAGCCCGCCGCCGACGACAAGATCCCAGGTCGAACGATCCCGCCCCCTCCACCCATCCAAGTCGACGGCCACGACGAATGGGAAGTCGAACAGATCCTGGACTCCAGGCTGTTCCGAGGTAAGCTCCAGTATCTTGTGCACTGGCGTGGCTACACGGTGATGGACTGCACCTGGGAGCCCGCCAGCAATCTTGCACATTGTCCGGAGCCTGTCACTGCCTACCACTCCTCTCATCCCTCGAAGCCTGGCCCTCTCGGAGCTCGGGCCTTGAGAGGGGGGTAGTGTCATGAACACCCTCTGCCTTTGCCCTCTTCCTTCCTTTACCCTTGCCCTTTCCTTTCTGTTTGCCTGCCTTAGTGCTTTCCCTTCCTTCTGTTTGTTTGTTTCCCGCGCTGTGCTGCCTTGTTGTCTTACCGCCAGCACGCGCGCTGTCTGTGTCCCGTTCCCGCTTCCTTGCTGTTGGTCATGGGATACGCCCACGACGCCGCCTCGACGCCGCCTGACGCCTGGCGCCGCCATGCCGCCGCCACTGACGCCCGCTGACTCACGGATCCCGAGTCACGGCCGCCACCTGCTTCGCTCGCTGCTTCGCCCTCCCCGCCGCTGCTTCGCTCCTGCCCCCTCGCTCTGCAGCGTCGATCCTTGGCGCTCGCATAAATAGTCCTCCGACCAGCCTCTGTCTTTTGCCTTCGTCTTGCCACTTTGTATTTTTAGTATCCTAAGCCTTGGATCTAGAATAAAACTTTGGCTTCACACTTGACACTCTGTGTCCCAGTCCAGTCCCCGCTCCTCTCCCTACGTTCGAGTCTTGCATTAGGACTCTTGCGCACTTCCCTGCTTGCCCCGTTGTCCAGTCTTGACAGTGTGCTTGTTTGGACAGGCGGTCCTTAACCACGAAGATGGAGTCAAAGCCGTTCGAAGGTGGGAGATCCGTGATGAAGTCCATCGACAGGTCCCACCAACGTTCGGAAGGAACGGGGAGAGGGTGAAGTAAACCATAAGGGGAGTGACGGGACGGCTTGGCTCGCTGGCACGCTTCACAATTAGCAATGAAGCGACGCACAGACTTACGAAGCCGGGGCCAGTGAAAGTCCCGGGAGATGAGCTCAACGGTCTTGGCAAGACCAAAGTGACCAGCGGCAGCGGAGCAGTGACGTTGCTCAAACACTGTGATGACCAGCATCACAACGGACCAATGAGATTGTCCCGCATGCTCTCGCCCTCCGCACCAATCATGAGTCCCCACGTGTTTGTTTGCCCCCATGCATGAGCACGCGCCGTTGCCACCCGCGTCTACTGGTTTCCTGCCTCCCCCACCGCTCGGCACATGTCCCCGGGCTGTGCCAAGCCTCTCTCGCTTGCACACCAGCCACTCTCGCACCCCCTTCTCGCTTCTCTGTGATGCTCCACCCTTCTCGCCCACTTTTGCCCCTCGACCTTCTCCCGGTCTATAAATAGCCCTGCATGTCTGAGCCTATGTTGAACACCAGTTCGAACAAAACTTGTTCTTTGGTGTTCGGGGCTAAAAGCTAATAAAGCTCATACCAAGCACTTGGTCTTCGTCCTTGCGCTTGTTCACTCCTTACACTTTGTTCGAACTCTCTTCTACTGATACCACCTGCTTGGTATCTTCCGCTCCTAGCCCCGCCCCTTTCCTAGTCCTGTCCGAACCTCAAGCACACTTGTGTCTGAGCCCTCTTCGCTCTCCTGTTCTTGAACCTCCTCGCTTTTTTTTTTTTTCCCAGTCCCAGTCCCAGTCCCGCCATGGATCCTGCCCTCGTGGACCGCCTCCGTGCCTTGGAGGCCGAGCTCGCCGAGCTCCGGACAGCTCGCGATGCTCCTGCCGCTGGGTACAGCGTGCAGATGCCGGACCGTTACGACGGTAACCGGCAAGGGTTCCGGGCATTCGTAAATCAGTGCAAACTGTATATACGAATGCAGCCCCACCGGTTCCCTGCTGACCCGATTAAGGTCGGATTCGTCATTAGTCTGCTCACTGGACCGGCTCTCCAGTGGGCGACTCCGATGCTTGAGATGGGTGATCCCCGACTCAACTCTTTTGGCGATTTCCTAGAACGCTTTTCCAAAGTGTTTGACGACCCTGATCGGGCCAGGACTGCCGAGTCAGTGATCACCACACTGTCTCAGGGCAACCGCCCGTGCGCAGTCTATGCATCCGAGTTCCTTCGTATTGCCGCCGATACGACTTGGAACGACGGTGCAAAGATCTCGTTCTTCCGACTTGGCTTGTCGGATGATGTCAGAGACGAACTTTCGCGAGTTCGCCCTCTGCCACGAGATCTGGAGGAGTACATCGAGCTTTGTAACGAGCTCGATGCACGAATCCGCGAGCGCCGTCAAGAGCGCCGAAGCACGCCTGCCCGCTACCGGTCTTCCCAGTTCGCCTTTGGTTCCGCCTCCGCTGCCGTTCCCGCCATCGCTCCCGCGCCCGTCCTCGCTCCGCCGCACCCCTCCTACATTGTTTCCGAGCCCATGCAAGTGGACTCTGCCGTCTCTGGACCCCTGACCGCCGAGGAGAAACAACGCCGCCGCCGCTTTGGACTCTGCCTGTACTGTGGCAAGAAGGGCCACTTGGTACGAAACTGCCCCGTCAAGTTTGGATCTACCAGAGCTACCGGACCGCCCCCTGGACCTCCCGGCCCGAGGATCATCCGCACCATCGTTTACGAAGATGGAGAAGTGCAAGACTGTCATGAACACCCTCTGCCTTTGCCCACTCCCTTCCTTTACCCTTGCCCTTTCCTTTCTGTTTGCCTGTCTTAGTGCTTTCCCTTCCTTCTGTTTGTTTGTTTCCCGCGCTGTGCTGCCTTGTTGTCTTACCGCAAGCACGCGCGCTGCCTGTGTTCCGTTCCCGCTCCCTTGCTGTTGGTCATGGGTTACGCCCACGACGCCGCCTCGACGCCGCCTGACGCCTTGGCGCCGCCAAGCCGCCGCCACTGACGCCCGCTGACTCACGGATCCCGAGTCACGGCCGCCACCTGCTTCGCTCGCTGCTTCGCCCTCCCCGCCGCTGCTTCGCTCCTGCCCCCTCGCTCTGCAGCGTCGATCCTTGGCGCTCGCATAAATAGCCCTCCGACCAGCCTCTGTCTTTTGCCTTCGTCTTGCCACTTTGTATTTTTAGTATCCTAAGCCTTGGATCTAGAATAAAACTTTGGCTTCACACTTGACACTCTGTGTCCCAGTCCAGTCCCCGCTCCTCTCCCTACGTTCGAGTCTTGCATTAGGACTCTTGCGCACTTCCCTGCTTGCCCCGTTGTCCAGTCTTGACACTTGGCAAGACCTTCAACAACCCCCCACTTGCCCTGCCTTTGCCCCGTCCCCTTCTCTATCTCTTTTACCAATGGCTTCCCCTTCTGGCCTTTCCGAGCCCGAGCTCCAGGCCATCCGTGCGGTCATTATCCAGTCCGCCGAGAACGCCCGTTCTCTCCAGGACTTTTCCAAGTTCCTCCACGATCAGGATGATGCGCTCAACCGCATCACCGATCGTATGGACCAGGTCCTGGCTCGCCGTGAAGAGGATGTCCGCCAAGTGGTCGCCGCCAGTGTCCAGGAGGCCCTCCGCAGCTACCAGGCCCAGCTACCTCCTCCTGCTCCCGCTCCCGCCCCGATCCGTCGTGCAGGTCGCCCCTACTTCGGCGTTCCTGACGACGTCGATGATCCTGCCCAAGACCCCGAGGACAACCCTGCTGGTCGCAACTCTGCCACCAGGCAGATAGGTCCCCCTGATCGCTTCTCTGGTAAGGACCCGAGCCGCTGCAATGCCTTCCTCTCGCATTGCAGACTGGCCTTCGTGTCCAACCCTCCCCTCTTCCAGACTGAAAGGGATAAGGTGTTCTACGCCTTATCCTATCTCGATGGTACTGCTGCAGACTACATGCAGCCGTACATCGATCAGTTGGAGAGAGACCCCGAGTGCTCTCCCCCTGCCATCCGTGACTTTGCCGGTTTCTCCGAGTGGCTCCGTGCTGCCTTTGGCCAGGTCCAGCCCACCATCGCCGCTGCTCGCGAGATGGTCAGGCTTTACCAAGTCACCTCCGCCGCCGCCTATGCCGCCGAGTACCGCCGCCAAGCCGTCCACCTCCTCACTTGGTCCCAAGACCCTCTCATGTTCCACTTCGAGAGTGGACTCAAGCCCTCGGTTCAAGACGAACTCTCCCGCCGCTCCTTCGACAACCTCGAAGATCTCATGCAAGCGGCGATCGCCATCGACAACCGCCAGGAGGACCAACGTTCCCGCCGTCCCAACCACCGCTCCGCTCCTGCTCCTGCTCCTGCTCGTCCGGCTCCTCTCCCTTTCCGTCCGGCTCCTCGCCCCTTCGCTCCTGCTCCTCCTCCTCGCCCCGCTCAAGCCTTCAACGTTCCGCAGCCCATGGACCTCAGCCAGGCCTCCGCTCGCAGGCTGACCGCCGAGGACAAGGCCGCCCTCCGTGCTGCCAACCGCTGCTTTTATTGCAAGCAGGAAGGGCACATTGCCCTTCGCTGCCCCAATAAGGCATCCTCCCGCTTGGCTGCCATCGATGCTTCTTTGGCTGTCGTTGATGTGAATAAACTTGACGACCAGGAAAACTTCTCTGCCTAGAAAAGGTCGGAGGAGCTTTCCTAGGCGTCAATCATGTCATAAATCTTCCTCCTGTAAATGTCTCCACGGTAAATCACTCTTCTGCCTTTTGCCATCTTGCCCCCGTCACCATTGCCACCGTTTCCACTGCTCTTGCTTCTTCGTCTTCGCCTCCCGAGCCTGACATCCAACGTCAGCCCTCCCTCGCTGTGACTCTGCTGTGCGGTCCAGAGTCCATACGGGCAACCGCCATGATCGATACCGGCGCGGTTACTTCGTTTATGGACACTGGATTCGCCGCAACCCACGCTCTCCCCACCTTTGCAACTTCTTTCGTCATCACTCTTGCCGATGGTTCTTCGATGGAGTCTAGTCTTGGAGTTTGTGTTTCTATGATCACAGGCATCAGCCACTATGAACAAATCTCGTTCGCGCTGATTCCCTTGGCTTCATACCCGATCATCTTGGGTATGGATTGGATCAAGAAACACAAGCCCTACTTTGACTGGCACCATGACTCTATTTTCTTGCCTTGCACCTCTATCCACAGTTTGGCCTCCCCGTTCTCTCCCGAGCCACAGTCCTCTAGGTCCAGCCCTGCCGAGCCGCCTGCCGAGTCCCCTGCTGAGGTCCCCGCCGAGCCTGCCGTGTCCCTGCCCGAGTCCAAGATCGTTCCTGCCAAGTCCCCAGCCGAGTCCCCAGCCGAGCCCGAGATCCTCCCTGCCTTGCCTCCTGCCGTGCCCAAGCCCAGTCCTGCCTTGCCTCCTGCCGTGCCCAAGCCCAGTCCTGCCTTGCCTCCTGCCGTCCCAAAGACCAAGACCAAGACCCAGTCCCTGCCCAGCGTCAGCCTGATCGGCAGCATCCCCTTCCAGCACGCCGTCCAGAAGGAAGGCCTGGAAGTGTTCCTCTTGGATGCTGCCCGAGTCCTGTCCCTCTGCTCCGTCGACGCTGGAGCCAAGCCCAAGGCCGAGCCCTCTGTCCCCTCCAAGTACTCGTCCTTTGCCAAGGTGTTTTCCAAGTCCGAGGCCGACAAGCTCCCCCAGCACCGCCCTTACGACCACACGATCCCGTTGGTCGAAGGTGCGTCCCCGTCGTTTGGGCCCGTCTACAACCTCTCCAAGCCGGAGATGGACGCCCTCCACACTGTCATGAACACCCTCTGCCTTTGCCCACTCCCTTCCTTTACCCTTGCCCTTTCCTTTCTGTTTGCCTGTCTTAGTGCTTTCCCTTCCTTCTGTTTGTTTGTTTCCCGCGCTGTGCTGCCTTGTTGTCTTACCGCAAGCACGCGCGCTGCCTGTGTTCCGTTCCCGCTCCCTTGCTGTTGGTCATGGGTTACGCCCACGACGCCGCCTCGACGCCGCCTGACGCCTTGGCGCCGCCAAGCCGCCGCCACTGACGCCCGCTGACTCACGGATCCCGAGTCACGGCCGCCACCTGCTTCGCTCGCTGCTTCGCCCTCCCCGCCGCTGCTTCGCTCCTGCCCCCTCGCTCTGCAGCGTCGATCCTTGGCGCTCGCATAAATAGCCCTCCGACCAGCCTCTGTCTTTTGCCTTCGTCTTGCCACTTTGTATTTTTAGTATCCTAAGCCTTGGATCTAGAATAAAACTTTGGCTTCACACTTGACACTCTGTGTCCCAGTCCAGTCCCCGCTCCTCTCCCTACGTTCGAGTCTTGCATTAGGACTCTTGCGCACTTCCCTGCTTGCCCCGTTGTCCAGTCTTGACACTTGGCAAGACCTTCAACAACCCCCCACTTGCCCTGCCTTTGCCCCGTCCCCTTCTCTATCTCTTTTACCAATGGCTTCCCCTTCTGGCCTTTCCGAGCCCGAGCTCCAGGCCATCCGTGCGGTCATTATCCAGTCCGCCGAGAACGCCCGTTCTCTCCAGGACTTTTCCAAGTTCCTCCACGATCAGGATGATGCGCTCAACCGCATCACCGATCGTATGGACCAGGTCCTGGCTCGCCGTGAAGAGGATGTCCGCCAAGTGGTCGCCGCCAGTGTCCAGGAGGCCCTCCGCAGCTACCAGGCCCAGCTACCTCCTCCTGCTCCCGCTCCCGCCCCGATCCGTCGTGCAGGTCGCCCCTACTTCGGCGTTCCTGACGACGTCGATGATCCTGCCCAAGATCCCGAGGACAACCCTGCTGGTCGCAACTCTGCCACCAGGCAGATAGGTCCCCCTGATCGCTTCTCTGGTAAGGACCCGAGCCGCTGCAATGCCTTCCTCTCGCATTGCAGACTGGCCTTCGTGTCCAACCCTCCCCTCTTCCAGACTGAAAGGGATAAGGTGTTCTACGCCTTATCCTATCTCGATGGTACTGCTGCAGACTACATGCAGCCGTACATCGATCAGTTGGAGAGAGACCCCGAGTGCTCTCCCCCTGCCATCCGTGACTTTGCCGGTTTCTCCGAGTGGCTCCGTGCTGCCTTTGGCCAGGTCCAGCCCACCATCGCCGCTGCTCGCGAGATGGTCAGGCTTTACCAAGTCACCTCCGCCGCCGCCTATGCCGCCGAGTACCGCCGCCAAGCCGTCCACCTCCTCACTTGGTCCCAAGACCCTCTCATGTTCCACTTCGAGAGTGGACTCAAGCCCTCGGTTCAAGACGAACTCTCCCGCCGCTCCTTCGACAACCTCGAAGATCTCATGCAAGCGGCGATCGCCATCGACAACCGCCAGGAGGACCAACGTTCCCGCCGTCCCAACCACCGCTCCGCTCCTGCTCCTGCTCCTGCTCGTCCGGCTCCTCTCCCTTTCCGTCCGGCTCCTCGCCCCTTCGCTCCTGCTCCTCCTCCTCGCCCCGCTCAAGCCTTCAACGTTCCGCAGCCCATGGACCTCAGCCAGGCCTCCGCTCGCAGGCTGACCGCCGAGGACAAGGCCGCCCTCCGTGCTGCCAACCGCTGCTTTTATTGCAAGCAGGAAGGGCACATTGCCCTTCGCTGCCCCAATAAGGCATCCTCCCGCTTGGCTGCCATCGATGCTTCTTTGGCTGTCGTTGATGTGAATAAACTTGACGACCAGGAAAACTTCTCTGCCTAGAAAAGGTCGGAGGAGCTTTCCTAGGCGTCAATCATGTCATAAATCTTCCTCCTGTAAATGTCTCCACGGTAAATCACTCTTCTGCCTTTTGCCATCTTGCCCCCGTCACCATTGCCACCGTTTCCACTGCTCTTGCTTCTTCGTCTTCGCCTCCCGAGCCTGACATCCAACGTCAGCCCTCCCTCGCTGTGACTCTGCTGTGCGGTCCAGAGTCCATACGGGCAACCGCCATGATCGATACCGGCGCGGTTACTTCGTTTATGGACACTGGATTCGCCGCAACCCACGCTCTCCCCACCTTTGCAACTTCTTTCGTCATCACTCTTGCCGATGGTTCTTCGATGGAGTCTAGTCTTGGAGTTTGTGTTTCTATGATCACAGGCATCAGCCACTATGAACAAATCTCGTTCGCGCTGATTCCCTTGGCTTCATACCCGATCATCTTGGGTATGGATTGGATCAAGAAACACAAGCCCTACTTTGACTGGCACCATGACTCTATTTTCTTGCCTTGCACCTCTATCCACAGTTTGGCCTCCCCGTTCTCTCCCGAGCCACAGTCCTCTAGGTCCAGCCCTGCCGAGCCGCCTGCCGAGTCCCCTGCTGAGGTCCCCGCCGAGCCTGCCGTGTCCCTGCCCGAGTCCAAGATCGTTCCTGCCAAGTCCCCAGCCGAGTCCCCAGCCGAGCCCGAGATCCTCCCTGCCTTGCCTCCTGCCGTGCCCAAGCCCAGTCCTGCCTTGCCTCCTGCCGTGCCCAAGCCCAGTCCTGCCTTGCCTCCTGCCGTCCCAAAGACCAAGACCAAGACCCAGTCCCTGCCCAGCGTCAGCCTGATCGGCAGCATCCCCTTCCAGCACGCCGTCCAGAAGGAAGGCCTGGAAGTGTTCCTCTTGGATGCTGCCCGAGTCCTGTCCCTCTGCTCCGTCGACGCTGGAGCCAAGCCCAAGGCCGAGCCCTCTGTCCCCTCCAAGTACTCGTCCTTTGCCAAGGTGTTTTCCAAGTCCGAGGCCGACAAGCTCCCCCAGCACCGCCCTTACGACCACACGATCCCGTTGGTCGAAGGTGCGTCCCCGTCGTTTGGGCCCGTCTACAACCTCTCCAAGCCGGAGATGGACGCCCTCCACACCTACATCCAAGAGAACTTGTCCAAGGGTTTCATCCGCCGTTCCGAGTCCCCTGCCGGTGCCCCAGTCCTGTTCGTCAAGAAGAAGGATGGCTCCCTCCGTCTCTGCGTCGACTACCGGGCCCTGAACAAGATCACCGTGCCGAACCGTTGTCCCTTGCCCCTGATTGCCGAGACGTTCGACAACCTCGGCAAGGCCAAGATCTTCACCAAGCTCGACATGCGAGGCGCATACAACCTCTTGCGCATCGCTGAAGGTGAAGAGTGGAAGACGGCCTTCCGCTGTCGCTACGGCCACTTCGAGTACAACGTCATGCCGTTCGGCTTGACCAACGCTCCTGCCTCGTTCCAAGCCTTCGTCAACGATGTCCTCCGAGAATACCTTGACCAGTTCGTGGTCGTCTACCTGGACGACATCCTCATCTACTCCTCCGATCCTGCCGAGCACGAGGCTCATGTCAAGAAAGTCCTGACCAAGCTCCAAGACGCCGGACTCTCACTCAAGCTTGAAAAGTGTGAGTTCGACCAGTCCTCCGTCGCCTTCCTCGGGTTCATCATCTCGCCCGATGGAATCTCCATGGATCCCGACAAGGTCAAGGCCATCCAGGAGTGGGAGATCCCCCGATCTGCCCACGACATCCAAGTCTTCCTCGGCCTGGCGAACTTCTACCGTCGGTTCGTCAAGGATTATTCCAAGATCGCCACCCCGCTGACGGACCTCCTGAAGAAGGACATCAAGTTCTCCTGGTCTCCCTCGGCTCAAACGTCATTCCTGAAGCTCAAGGAATGCCTGAGCACCGGTCCTGTCCTCCGCCACTTCGACCCCGAGCGTCAGTGCGTCATCGAAGCCGACGCATCTGACTATGCTCTTGGCGCTGTTCTCAGTCAGCGCGACGACGAAGGCCTCCTCCACCCCGTGGCCTTCTACTCCCGGAAGCTGCTCGATGCAGAAATGAATTATCAAATCTATGATAAGGAACTTCTCGCCATCGTCGCAGCCTTCAAGCAATGGAGACACTACCTCGAGTTCTCCTCCCAAGCCACCGAGGTCGTCACCGACCACAAGAACCTTGAATACTTCCAGACCTCCCGCAACCTCAGCCGTCGCCAAGTCCGTTGGTCCGAGATCCTTGGCGACTACAACTTCGTCATCAGGTATCGACCCGGAACCCTCAACAATGCCGCCGACGCCCTCTCCCGCAAGGACAAGTTCCCTAAGGAGGGGGGTGACTCCCGTAGCTCCCCGAACACCCAGACCCTGCTGCCACCAAAACTCTTCGTTTCCGCCCTCCGAGCCGTTCCCGTTGCCCCCGAGTCTGAGGATATCGCCGTCCTCATCAAGTCAAGCCTCAAGAAGGACTCTACCTTTGGTCCGATCCTGTCCCAAGTCCTCAAGAACCCTGCCTCCTGTCCCGGCTACTCCGTCGACAACGACCTTCTGCTCTTTGAAGGTCTCGTCTGCGTCCCCGATGTCCCCGAGCTCAAGCGCAAGATCCTCGTCGAGTGCCACGACTCGCCGACCGCCGGCCACTTCGGCGTCGCCAAGACCTTCGAGCTCGTCTCCCGGACCTTCCACTGGCCGACCATGCGTCGTTACATCAAGGAGTATGTCTCCGGATGCGACACCTGCCAGCGGAACAAGCACTCCCGTCACAAGCCCTACGGACTCCTTGCCTCGCTCCCTGTTCCCGATCGCCCTTGGTCTTCTGTTTCGGTCGACTTCATCACCCAGCTTCCCGAGTCCTCTGGACACACAGCCATCTGTGTGTTTGTCGACCGCTTCACCAAGATGGCCCACTTCGTCCCGTCAAGCAACGAGGCCAACGCCGAAGACACTGCTCGGATGTTTGTCGAGCATGTCTTCACCAAGCACGGTCTTCCAGACGATATCGTCTCAGACCGAGGATCTACCTTTGCCTCCAAGTTCTTCCAAGCCGTCCTGACCCGCCTCAAGATCAAGCACAAGATGTCGACTGCCTTCCATCCGCAGACCGACGGCCAGACCGAGCGGGTCAACGCCATCCTCGAGCAGTACCTCCGCTGCTTCATCAACTTCCAGCAAGACGACTGGGCCCAGCTCCTCCCTCACGCCGAGTTCACCTACAACAACACCTCTCAAGCAACCCTCGGCTGCTCCCCCTTCTTCGCCTACACCGGCTACCACCCTCGTTTTTCCGTCGCCCTTCCCCGCACCACCAAGAATGCCTCCGTCGCCGACGATCAAGCCCGAGCCATTCACTCCCTCCACGATGAACTCAAGTTCAACATCGCCCTCGCCCAGGACTCCCAAGCCAAGTTCTACGACCCCGGCCACTCCCCTTCCCCTCCGTTCAAGGTTGGAGACCGAGTCTGGCTCTCCGCCAAGAACATCAAGACCCAGCGACCCACGGCCAAGCTCGACCACACCAAGCTTGGGCCGTTCAAGATCGTCGCTCAAGTCGGTTCCCGCGCTTTCAAGTTGGACTTGTCCTCGTCCATGCGCATTCATCCTGTCTTCCACGTCTCCCTGCTCGAGCCTGCCGCCGACGACAAGATCCCAGGTCGAACGATCCCGCCCCCTCCACCCATCCAAGTCGACGGCCACGACGAATGGGAAGTCGAACAGATCCTGGACTCCAGGCTGTTCCGAGGTAAGCTCCAGTATCTTGTGCACTGGCGTGGCTACACGGTGATGGATTGCACCTGGGAGCCCGCCAGCAATCTTGCACATTGTCCGGAGCCTGTCGCTGCCTACCACTCCTCTCATCCCTCGAAGCCTGGCCCTCTCGGAGCTCGGGCCTTGAGAGGGGGGTAGTGTCATGAACACCCTCTGCCTTTGCCCACTCCCTTCCTTTACCCTTGCCCTTTCCTTTCTGTTTGCCTGTCTTAGTGCTTTCCCTTCCTTCTGTTTGTTTGTTTCCCGCGCTGTGCTGCCTTGTTGTCTTACCGCAAGCACGCGCGCTGCCTGTGTTCCGTTCCCGCTCCCTTGCTGTTGGTCATGGGTTACGCCCACGACGCCGCCTCGACGCCGCCTGACGCCTTGGCGCCGCCAAGCCGCCGCCACTGACGCCCGCTGACTCACGGATCCCGAGTCACGGCCGCCACCTGCTTCGCTCGCTGCTTCGCCCTCCCCGCCGCTGCTTCGCTCCTGCCCCCTCGCTCTGCAGCGTCGATCCTTGGCGCTCGCATAAATAGCCCTCCGACCAGCCTCTGTCTTTTGCCTTCGTCTTGCCACTTTGTATTTTTAGTATCCTAAGCCTTGGATCTAGAATAAAACTTTGGCTTCACACTTGACACTCTGTGTCCCAGTCCAGTCCCCGCTCCTCTCCCTACGTTCGAGTCTTGCATTAGGACTCTTGCGCACTTCCCTGCTTGCCCCGTTGTCCAGTCTTGACAAAGACTTCAGTTCGGGAAACGACCAGGCCCGGTTCTAAGTGAAGGCCTTGAACCGGAGCCGTGCCCACCGCCTTCCGAAAGTGAAGACATTGGTAAGGTGCCTTTGGTAAGTACTGGGGAAGCAGTGATGTGCGGACAGCTTCGCCTTGCCTCTGGACCGGCGGACACTCTCAGCTCTGGCATAGTACCCGTGGCACCTCTGGTGTCACTGGGAACTGCACCTCATCCACAGGTGCAAATACCTGAGCTGTCCTGCCAACCCTCGGCAAAGTTAACTGTCTGTGCTAGCCGCAACCCTGGTGCCGAAGCTGGTACCGAACCAAAGTCTTGTGTTTCGTCTGTTCGTCGTTGCTCGTTGGTTGTTCCCGTCGCTGTTCGTCTTCCTTCTGGTGATTCTCTGTCGTGCGAAGGACTTGTCGATTCTGGTGCCTCTGGCAACTTTATCGACGAGGACTTTGTTGCTCGACACTCTGTCCCCACCTGCTCCAAGGCTTCGCCCTTGGCAGTGGAAGGCGTGGATGGTAAGCCGCTGTCGTCTGGCCCCATCCTCCGCGAGACTGCTCCACTCGAGGTGATTCTCGGGGACGTCTCGCAACGCCTTCGGTTCGATGTGATCAGGTCTCCACATCAACCACTTATCCTTGGCTTTCCTTGGTTGCGCACCGCCGAGCCCAAGATTGTCTGGTCTCGCGGTCTTCTTTGTCTCCCTCCTTCTGTTGATTCCGACCCCTCTCCATGCACTACTTCTCTTTCGTCTTGCTCCACTTCCTCCAATGTCACTCCCCTTCTTGATGATTCCACTCCTTTGATTGATCTAAGCTCCTCTCCTACGCTCCCACCTTCGTCTTCCCCTTCTTGTCTTGTTCCTCCCGAACCCCTTCGCTCTTCCCAAACCCCTTCTTCTGTTGTCAGTTCTCTTTCCCTCCTTGATGTACCTCCTCCTGTTGTTTGTTCTTCGGACATTGTTCAGAATAAAGTAACCGTCGAACATTATTCTGACCTTGTCCACGCCCCTCCTCTCAGCTCGGACGCTCCTCTCCGCGTCTGCAGCATTGATTACCGCTCGATGCGCGAGTCTTTGGATGCATGCAGGCATGGAACGCAACCCCTGACCATCTTTCAGGTCCATGTCCTGCCCACTGACGAGCCGAGCACTGCGACTGTCGAAGTGCCTGCGGAGTACAAGGACTTCCTGTCTGTTTTCTCTAAACAGGAAGCTGACTCCTTGCCTCCGCATCGCCCTTATGACTGCCCCATTGACTTGGAGCCGGGCAAGTCGCCAAAGTTCGGGCCTCTGTACTCACTGTCCGAGCCCGAACTTCACGCTCTGCGTGACTATCTCGACGAGAATCTTGCCAAGGGATTCGTTCGTCCTTCGTCGTCCCCAGCAGGCTCACCAATCCTCTTCGTCAAGAAGAAGGACGGCTCACTTCGTCTTTGCGTTGACTACCGCGCACTGAACGGTATCACGGTAAAGAACCGTTACCCTTTACCGCTGATCGGCGAGCTGCTGGACCGACTTCGAGGCGCGAAGGTGTTCACTAAGCTGGACCTTCGTGGAGCCTACAATCTGCTGCGCATCCGCTCCGGGGACGAGTGGAAGACAGCTTTCCGTACTCGATATGGGCACTTCGAGTACTTGGTGATGCCCTTTGGGCTCACCAACGCGCCAGCGACGTTCCAGCACTTCATCAACGACGTCCTGCGCACCGAGTTGGACCAGTTCGCAATTGCGTATCTTGACGATATCTTGATCTACAGTGCTGATCCGTCGCAGCATGTAGAGCACGTCAAGCAGGTCCTCTCGAAGCTCCGAGCTGCAAAGCTGTATTGCAAGCTGGAGAAGTGCGAGTTCTCCAAAACCTCGGTCTCGTTCCTTGGTTTCATGGTCTCGCCCGAGGGCATCGGTATGGAGCGATCCAAGCTCTCTGCGATCTTGGATTGGCCCATACCGCGCAACATCTCGGATCTTCGATCCTTTGTCGGGTTTGCGAACTTCTATCGACGCTTCATCGATGGATACGCAAAGATCGCGGGGCCCATGACTCGGCTCTTCCGGAAGACGCATGGCTTCCAGTGGTCCCGCGAAGCCGATAAAGCATTCAATCCTTGAGGATGGCCTTCGTTTCGGAGCCCGTTCTGG